>NC_058088.1:28626607-28776627 GCF_014858855.1 Bufo gargarizans | reverse complement strand
ATTTCTTGTCGCAGGGGGATCGTACCTTCCAACTTAATGAGGGATAACACTTTGGTATTATGGGAAATCATGGCGCAACATTTGCACCGGGCTTTCCCACATCTGAAAGACCCTAACCTAGTGGGGTGGGTTGTATTTCCTAGGAATTTCTCAATGGTGGTTGGTTTTGCTGTCTCGACGATTTTAGGACATGAGGGGGCTAGAATTTCTTTCAATGTTTTGGCCCTCCGAAATGTTAGTACAGGGGCCTGAGGGATGCTCTGGCCAATGATCGGGTCTTTTAACAAAATAGGCCAATGTTTAATAAAGGTGTTTTTAATGGCAAGATGTTGTGAATTATATCTGGTGATGAAGTTTAAAGGAAATTGTTTGGATTTCTTTCTGCCATCGACATTTGTTGTGACGGCGGGCTCTTTTTTAAATCCAATGGTCCTTTTTTTTTTTTTGAGTCTGCAATAAGTCCTTTAGGGTAGCCTTTCTCTAGAAATCTCTTTTTTTTTTTTTTTTTTTTTTTTTATTTCCAAAAAAAAATTTATTGGGAAAACTACAAAACATTTACAATAAAAAAGTTTTTACAATCTCTCAATTCTTAGTGGCCCAACCAATTATATATAAATATAAATATATTCAGCTCGTCTTTTCATAGCATTTAGAAAACCCTCCCCTCCCTCCCCCCCGATTTGTGGTGCGTCAAAGTAGGACCCCTATATATAAAACAACTTGACCTCAGCTAATCAGACCTCCAACCACTCCATATCCTGCTCCACTGGTATTCAATTTCCCTCCGTCTATATATAATTTTCTCGTAGTTCTTTACCTTATCAATTAAATTTGTCCATGTATTTATGTCTGGAATGGATCGGGCAAACCAGGTCCGACTGATCAAAACTCTAGCCAACATCAGTATTCTACTCAGGAAGATCTTTTGATACTTATGATTTTTTAGTTTGGAAAGGTCATTAAGAACAAATACTTGTGGTTCAAAAGGAATTCGAATTTTTAGTTTACACATAATATAATTATTGATACCATTCCAGTAATTTATAAGTTCTGGACAGGTCCATATCATATGGAGAAAGTCCGCTCCTACAGTGTCACATTTGGGACAGTTGGACGTGTCTCTTAACCCGCATTTATTCATCCATAGGGGAGTAATATATAATCTATGGCAAATATAGAATTGTATTAGAACATGGTTAAAGTTCTGGGATAATAAAGATAAATTCCCAAAAATATTCTCCCACCCTTCTATTTGTAAATTCGGACAATCCACCTCCCACGATTTTTGTCCTGGTGAGTGTATATCATTAAACCGTACCTTAAGTAATAACTTATATATATTTGAAATTTTTATTCTAGAAAGTGTACCCCCTACCCAATCATTCAGAAAGGATAAATTATCTATATCCAACAGCCGCTTATCATCCAAACTAGATAATACAGATCGCAATTGAAAATACCTAAACCATGAAAGATTTTTTATATTATGTGTCATTTCTATAAAGGGTTTAATTTCTCTATCTTTAACTACCTGTGAAATATATAAAATTTTATTCTTCTGCCAAAATGTGTCAGCTGCAATTTCATCCAGCCTTTGTAAATACAAATTATGCCAAAGAGGCGTAAATGTAAGTGAACCCTTAACCTTCAACCATGTCCTAGTTGTAGCCCACACTTTAAGGAGTAGTTTTATAGTCTCTCTATAGCCTTGCTCATAACTCTTCAATAGGCCAGATTCCAACAAGGTGAAAATATTATTGTGAGCGTGACTAGTTACCAACTTCCCCAGCATTGCGCTGTTCTCTGATTCATAGCACATCAATAACTGGGCTGCAATAAAATACCCCTTAAAGTAGGGGAGATTTAAACCCCCGCACTCCACTGATTTATACAAATATTCCAACTTAATTCGAACTCGCTTTCTTCCCCATATTAAATCATTTATTATTCTTTCCATAAGTTTAAAATGTTTGTCTTGTATCCAAATAGGTGTATTCCTGAGCACATAAAGAAATTGTGGTAATATCACCATTTTAACTAGTGAAACTCGATCAGCTCTAGATAGGGGAAGTTTCAGCCAGATCCCTATTTTAGCTCTAATCTTTACCATTATGGGGATCAGATTAAGTTCTACAAAGTTTTCGACCCGAGGCGATATAGTCAAACCCAAATATTGAAAAGTATCAACAATATCCAACTGTGTAACAGGAACCTCTTTCTGTGGCAGGGGGTCTATTGGGAGCAGACTGGTCTTGGCCCAGTTTATAAGAAGACCAGACACCTCACCAAATACTTTAACCATTTGAATAATCCTAGGGAGAGTAGTTTCCGTGTGATCTATAAAAAACAGAACATCATCTGCATATAATGAGATACGGTCTTGTATTCCTAGCGTACCAAATCCTTTAACCTGATCGTCCTGCCTGATGGCCATCGCAAGGGGTTCGATATACATATCGAATAATAAGGGAGATAATGGGCAACCCTGACGGGTGCCTCTGTTTAACTCGATACTGCTACTCAGAATTCCATTAAGACTCAATTTAGCCCTTGGGGATCTATACAATAACTTAAGAGTGCGTATAAACCTCTCTCCAAAGCCCATCCTTGCCAGAACCTTCCAGAGGAAACGCCACTCCACCCTGTCAAAGGCCTTAGAGGCATCCAATGACAGGATGGAGCGAGCGGTCCCCCCAGGGGCCTGGATATTAGAAAAGAGCCGATGTAGATTATGATGTGTACCCTTATTTTGAATAAAACCGCTCTGGTCCGGATGGACTATGGAAGAGATGACCCCAGAAAGCCTTGTAGCAAGGACCCTTGCCAAAAGCTTTACATCTGCATTAAGCAGTGAAATTGGTCTATAAGATTCTAAATCTAGAGGGTCCTTGCCTTTTTTTGGAATTATTATTATTGTAGCCTCCATCATTGAATCTGGTAGCATCCCATCCTCCAATGATTCAGCAAAGACCTCCAATAATCTAGGAAAAATACAGTCCCCGTATTTGCTATAAAATTCATATGGAAGCCCGTCTGAACCAGGAGTAGAATTAGCTGAACATACTTTAATAGCTCCCTCAAGTTCCTGAATTGAGACCTCCAATTCTAATGCTTTCTTTTGCATCTCAGTGATAGTTGAAAAGTTGATCCTATCTAGATAGAAATCTATCTTATCATCTGTAATGTTAGAATCAGCCTTATACAGATCAAGAAAATAATCAAGAAAGGCCTTCTCCACCGGGCCCTGTCTAGTGACTATCCTACCATCCCTCACTCGAACCTTGTCTATATGTTTTTTGGGTTGTTGATTGGAGATTACTCTGGAGAGGAGTTTACCAGGTCGCCCAGACTCAGTAAAATATTTTTGCCCTTTAAAGAAAAGATTCTGTTGGGCCTTATCCAATAAAAAATTAGCATATATTTGTGTGGCTTTTTGCATATTTTCCCTATTCTTCTCCGTCTTATTTATATGGAAGGATTCTGTCGCCGACACTACATGTTTTTCTAAATTTTTCTGTTTTTTTCCATATTCCCTTCTAAGGTTCGTGATATTACTAACCATCAATCCCCTCATGTACGCCTTAAAGGTATCCCATACCACTTGAATTTTTGCTGAGCCGTAGTTAATATCCCAGAATCGTCCTATTTCATTTCGAATTATTTCATGTGTCTTTATAACTGATAGCCAGTAAGGGTTTAGTCTAAAGGAAAGTTTTGGTTTATATCTTTCCTGAGACAAGGATAATTCAAGTAATAGCGGAGAATGATCAGATATTGACCTTGTTTCATATTTCATTCGTTTTATCAGTTTCACATATTTGCTATTTATCAATACAAGATCTATTCTGGACAACGATTTACCTGCTTTACTAAAACATGAAAAAACCCTTTTCCCCTGTCCCAGATGTTCCCAAGCGTCCTCAAATCCAGCCTCCAGGCAAAACCGTGCCAGGGGAGACCCCTGGACCGGGCTGTCACTCCTGGCACTCATAGAGACCCTGTCACGTAGAGGATCGATGACACAGTTAAAATCGCCAATAATCAATGTTGGACACTCTGGCCATTTATCCATAAATAATAGAAGAGAATTAAGAACCAAAAAAGAAAATGGCGGAGGGATATAGACAAAGGCCAAAATACATAATTCTCCCCCTAACCTACAATATAAAAAAATAAATCTCCCCTGTTGGTCAACAGAGGATGCCTCACAAACGAAGTCAATAAGTCTATGTATCAACACCGTAACACCTCTCGAGTAATTGGAAAGGGTAGAATGATACGTATGCGCAGCCCATCCCCTGTCGACCACTCTAGTGGTCTCCTCAGTAAGATGGGTCTCTAACAGGCATACTATTGCTGGTAGATGGGCCTGAGTCAGGTCAAAAACCGCTTGTCTCTTAGCTCTTTCCCCCAAACCACGTACATTCCAAGCAAAAATTCTGATCATCGTCATCAACAATGGTTAAATGGAGGATCAGGAGAGAGGGAGAAAAGAAAAAAAAGGAAAAAAAAAAATAATAAACTGAAAAAAGGGAAACCACACCCACTTTGACGCACCACAACCCAACCCCCCCCCCCCTCACCCCCCTCCCACAGGCAATCCACCACATATTGTAGTAGATTTCTTTCCTATGACCAACCCTCGACACTCCCCCCGCTCAGCCACCCCCACACCGCCATTAAGAAGCAAAGAAAACTACATTTAGGGGTATAAGCCCCTTATAATACTAATTATTCCCGCCAGATCATAACCCAATTGAGTTATCGATTGTTTCGATCAAGCCAGTCCGCAGCTTCTTCTGAGGTGTCAAAAAAAAGGGTTTTATCTTCAAAAACAATCCGCAATTTGGCCGGGAATATAAGAGAATATATAATATCCCTTTCTCTTAGCCTCTTTTTAACAGTCATAAATGTGCGTCTCTTTTCTTGTATTTCTTTCGAAAAATCAGGGAAAAAGGCAAGTCTAATCCCGTTGTACAAAACCGGTGAGGATTCCCTCGCCCTTCTCAGGAGGACATCTCTGTCCCCTGTAGTCAATAACTTAGCAAGGATTGTCCGAGGTTGTCTCCCTGGAATTGGTTTTCCTCCTGGGACCCGATGAGCTCTTTCAATCATAAAAAGAGGAGAAAATGACTCTTTCCCAAAGTTCTCAAGAATTAATTTCTGTACAAATTGGGTTGGATTTTTCTCTTCCGCACCCTCTGGAATCCCTATTATTCTCACATTATATCTTCGTGACCTATCCTCAAGGTCCACTACCTTTTTCTTCAAGATATTATATTCCGCTTTAAATGTGGAAACTTCCGTATTTATTTTTTTGGATTCATTCTGTATAAGGGTGACGGAACTTTCAAGGATGTTGACTCTGTCTCGCATTTTGGACAAATCATCTTTTATTAGTCCCACATCAACTTGAATAAACCCAAGTTGGGTTGTGACCGCCTGTATTAAATCCACGTTCTGTTTAACCGCTAGGAGTATTTCTTCCAGCGGAGAAGAGTTATCATTAGGGATAACTTCCCCCATTATGCCGTCTTCTTCTTCAGGGTATCTAGCGCCTTTTTGTGTTTCTAGCTCAGTTACCTCTGAGTCATCATTTTTTTTTGCAAAGAATTCTTTTTGTCCGCCCCTCGTATTGACCCTAGGAGACCTCAGAAACTGGTCCAGTTTTGTTGGTTCAGCAGTTTTGGACCCGTGTTTCTGACCTGATAGATCAGTCGAGCGCCTAAAGGCTTTTGGGCCCATATCTTATTCCTCTTTTTTTTTTTTTTTTTTTTTTAATATATTTATTTTATTTATTTTTTCTCTCTTTTTTTTTTCTTTTTCCCCCTTATTCCGCCTCTTTCTCTCCTTTTAAGTATATATCTTTTCTTCTTTGCTCTCCTTCTTTCTCTTTTTTTTTTTTTTTTTTTTTCTTCTAGTGCCTTCTTGTTAGTTCTTGTTTTCTTTTCTTCTTTTTTTTTTTTTTCCTCTTTTTTTTTTTTTTTCCTCCCCCTTTATTATTTTTTTGTCCACTCTACTTTATACTCTTTCACCTCTTTTTTTTTTCCTTTTTTTTTTTTTTTTTTTCCCCTTCTCCACCTTATGTTTTAAACTCTATAGTTCACTTTCTTATAATCATAGGTAACTTTATCAATCTCCAGTCAAGGTTAGTTGGAATCAGCAGTCATGGGGAGGTTAGTCACCACAACATCAAAGAGGAGACATAACAAATCGAGGAAAAAAGCTGAGAACACGAGGAGAGAGGCAGGTCGTATATAATAACAAAAGGAGAGAGCAAGAAAAATCGGCAACAGTCCTATGTTTGATTCTTCACCTTATCATCTTCTCCAACAAACCATCAGGTAGGGGGAACACAGAGGTTACTCACTCTGACACCAAGAGGGGAGCAGCAGATCAGCAGGAACCGGAGGCGCACTCCACGGGGGAGAAAAAAAAAACTCCAGATAGCAGACTGTTCACAGCGACATGGAGGGTAAGAGAGGAGGAAGCGGCAGGAGCGGCAGAACCAGCAGAAAACCAAAGGCAGCCCCCACGTCCGAGCCCAGCAGTCGGTAGCAGCAGAGTGGCAGTGGCAGGCTTAGACGAGAGGCAACAACGCCACAGCTCAGCAGCAATCAACACACGGTCACAGAGAGGGTCACAGAGAGGGTGCAGAGAGGATTCGGCACGAGGACGCCAACATGGTCAAAGCGGCAGGGTAGCTGAGCAGTGGGGGAAGCCGGGAGCGCGACGTCCACTACGTCATCACGTCATGCCCCACAGGCACTATATGTCTTTCCTATCATCTCTAGTTGTCCCTGTAGTGTTTTCTGGTCGGAGCAATTCCTCTGTAACCTACGCATTTGACCGTATGGAATATTGTTTTTCCAACGGTGGTGATGACAGCTCTTATAGTCAAGATAGCTGTTAGTATCAACCTGCTTAAAGTGGGTTCTGGTAATGATGCAATTGTCCTTTATGCTTAAATGAAGATCTAAGAAGGTTATTTCTCTCTGGCTATATTCAGACGTGAATGAGAGATTCCAACTATTTTTGTTTAGTGTTTCCACAAAAGTGCACAGATCTCCTACATCGCCATCCCAGATGAAAATAATATCGTCTATATAACGTTTGTATAATCGGATATTAGGATGTGAGAGTAGGCCCATCTTTTCTTCAAAATAACCCATAAAAAGGTTAGCGTACGATGGGGCAAATTTCGTCCCCATCGCAGTACCCTTTTGCTGGAGATAAATTTTGTTGGAAGGTTTTGTTTAAGGTCTGCTAGAACCATATTGTAAAAAGTTTCTACATGTGAGCCTCTGCTAGAGATATAAGTTTAATGGTGCATTTATTTCGGCCTCCTCTGCATCCTCTCGATCTACGTTTAGTCGTTTTTTCTTTAGGCTTGACACTGGCGTGTAGAAATTAGTTATTTTCAATGATTGGGGTGTGGAGGGAGTGTTGGAAAGCGGTGTTTCTAGTGGTTTGATAAACGGACTCAGGGATAGAATACTGGTAAGAATTTTTCTGGACGGCGGGGTAGGGTTCGGGGTTCTGATTGTGGGGGAAACTCTGTCTAAAAAAGTGTCCTCAGTCAGATTAGATGGAAGAGCTAGGAATTGGTCAGATTCTGTTGGTGTTGAAGAGTGGGTGGAAAAATTTAAATTGTCAAGGTCAGTACATTCTAGAGTGGCCGACGATAGACTGATCTCAGGGTTAGGTAAAACATAGGGTTTGGCTATGGTGGATCGTTCCTCTACTGGAGTATTGGTCGTTACTGGCAAAAATTCTGACTTGTCAGCTCCCGTTGGTGGCGAAGAAACGGCTTTGGGCGGAATGGGAACTGGTAAATGTGTATTGGATACAGATATTCTTTGGAAAGAGGGGGTTGTGGGGCAAGGCTTAGGCCTAGAAGATGATATTGAATAATTTGAGTGTGCTGATGAAGTGGTATGATTTGGTTTAAGATATGTATTGGTGCTGGAATGGTCCATTTGTCTAGGTGGAACAGAGCCAGTCATTCGTATCTTGGGGTCCCTTATCTTATTTTTATTGAAAAAGATGAGTCCCTTTTTAGGTATTTTCAAGCTCTCAGAATACGATAGGGGATATTGGTGGGTATAGTCATTATTGTTATTGCTATTGTTGTGGATTCGGGGGCGGGGTTTGACCCGTTCCCAATTCCTAATTTTATTGGTGGAGTAATCAGTTAGGTCTCTTAGGAGCTTCTTACATTTCTCCCTGACAACATCGTATTCGAAATGTCTAAGTTCCTCTCTTTTTCTTTTCAGGGGATAGTTCAGGTAATGTTTATTAGATTCTATAAACAGAAGTTTTTTAAGGAGTATAACCAAATCCGAACATATTAGTTTCCGTTTAGTAATTAGTAACTTAATCATTTTAGTAGAAAGTTCATCGCTGATTTTCAACCAGTTCGTAGTGAATGATGAATCATCCGGAAAAGGAGATTTCATGGGTGACCTTAGGCCTCTAGGTATGATGCCCAAGGAGAGATAGATCGTCAGGAAGTACCCATCTATCTCATTGCGGATGAAGTCTTTCATTAATCTGGTGATGTTGAGTTCTGTTCGTATCGTGGTTGTGGGATCGTTGGTGAGGTCCTGCTCCACTATCGTGTCCACCCACGTTCCATTCGGTGTTTCTTTGAGTTTTTCGATATCCTTGGTGAGAAGGATGCCTTTAATTTCTCTTTTTATTCTATGGGTAAGCTTGATCACATCCATATGGAAATATTCCCACCCTGCGTCTGCCGTATCCCAAAGGAATGAAAAATTGGGCGCCGACAGGAGTGGTGTTGGGATAGTAATGGCAAAAGAAAAAAGGAAAAAAAGGGGGGAGGTGAGGCAGCTCAAAGAGTGTTTGTGACTACAGACACTTAAAGGATAATGAACAGGTGTATAGGGTAATAATCTACAGTGTTGGAGAGTCCATCACTTGTAGTTTAGACCCCAAAAGAGAGAGAGCGCCAGGCCTTGTTTCAAGTATAGTTTAAGGGAGTACCGCTGGACCGTGATAATTATTACAATGAGCAGGAAAGGAAGCAATGGTGTATAACCTAGATAGTGGGTGCTCCACGTGGAAGACCCTAAGTAAACCCTGCTCCACAGGAAAGACCGTCTGACAGCCCAATAGTCAAATGACGATGTGGTTGACAAAGATGGAAACTGATAAAAATGAAAGAGAATTAATATAAAAAGATAAATTATGAAATATAAATATAATTATAAGGTAAAATATAAGGTAAATAATAGAAGTGAGAGATGCCCAACACAGGACAAAATCACACTCTTAAATAACACTCACTTCACTGGGGGGATAGTCACCAGGATAAGCATAAAACACCTGTGACTTAAACCCCCCCGGCCAGGATGGCATGTAGAGTCGTAGTGATGAAGGCAGCAGGTAGTCCGGTGCTTCTGATCAATCACCTTTATTGTAAAAAAATGGCTCGACGCGTTTCGGGGACAATAGATCCCCTTCTTCAGGAGCATTACATAGTCAAGTAGTAGTAAGACAAACAATTTATACATTACTGGCCCTCATACCCAATTTATTGGATGATCCATCGTATTCAACTATCAATTTATCATCAATAATTGAATTATATTGTATCTAATTATAGTTAGCATTTCGAATGTATATATTTTATTCATATATGTGTATATATGTGCACATTATGCCTCTTTTCTTTTTCTTATATGCCTTTTTTTTTGTATATATATATATATATATATATATATATATATATTTATTCGCTTTGAACATATTTGTTGTTGTTTATGACCAGTTTTGTGCCCATAACACTGGTCCTTTAACCTGCATTTGCAGATCGCCACGGGCTCCTATTGGCTCTCGCTGTGCGTTCCACCAGAGCCTTGTTGCCTTGGGCCGGAAACCCAGTCTCCCGTCTCTGTTGGAACGCAGTAGGTGCGTTCCACCGAGCGGAAGTCGGCTTTTCTTCCGGTCCGGGACGCCGCAGGATGGTGGAGCTACCAGCGGCACCCCAGGGAGCCTAGCCGGACATTTGTTCTAGCAGTCCACCTCCACTTCCGCCCGGTGGTAAGACGCATCGCTATGCGTTCCACAGGGCGGAAGTGTTACTTCATCCGGTCCGACAGGCTCGATCCGGCCCCTCTACTGTACATATATCTACATGCATATAGTTGGCACTATGACCAAGACGATATACTTATATTTGTATTTACATGTAAACTTACATACACTTTTTTTACATTTTTTAGATTCATTCATCCATTTGATTGTGGAACGCATATGCGTTCCAAATACCGGAAGTACGTCTTTACCACTTCCGGTTTTGAAAAACGCGCCTTTTTGAGGGCCAGTAATGTATAAATTGTTTGTCTTACTACTACTTGACTATGTAATGCTCCTGAAGAAGGGGATCTATTGTCCCCGAAACGCGTCGAGCCATTTTTTTACAATAAAGGTGATTGATCAGAAGCACCGGACTACCTGCTGCCTTCATCACTACGACTCTACATGCGATCCTGGCCGGGGGGGTTCAAGTCACAGGTGTTTTATGCTTATCCTGGTGACTACCCCTCCAGTGAAGTGAGTGTGATTTTGCCCTGGGTTGGGCATCTCTCAGTTCTATCATTTACCTTATATTTTATCTTTTATATTTATATTTCATTATTTATCCTTTTATATTAATTCTCTTTCATTTGTATCAGTTCCACCTTTATCTACCACATCGTCATTTGACTATTGGGCTGTTAGACGGTCTTTCCTGTGGAGCAGGGTTTACTTAGGGTCTTCCACGTGGAGCACCCACCATCTAGGTTATACACCATTGCTTCCTTTCCTGCTCATTGTAATAATTATCACGGTCCAGCGGTACTCCCTAACTATACTTGAAACAAGGCCTGGCGCTCTCTCTCTTTTGGGGTCTAAACTACAAGTGATGGACTCTCCAACACTGTAGATTATTACCCTATACACCTGTTCATTATCCTTTAAGTATCTGTAGTCACAAACACTCTTTGAGCTGCCTCACCTCCCCCCTTTTTTTCTTTTTTTCTTTTGCCATTACTATCCCAACACCACTCCTGTCGGCGCCCAATTTTTCATTCCTTTGGGATACATTGTGATCCCAACAGGTCTGAATTAATTTCCAAATTTTCTTTTTTGTTCTATATCATTGTTTATTTTACCATTTACATTTTTATTATTGTCATTATATATTTTAAGAGCCATTAATTCCCGGGCGCCTGTAGATATGAAAAGGGGTTTATATCTCTAATATGATACAAAAACCAGTACTATAACCACGAACTAACTTAGACAGACTGGTACAGAGGCGCAGAGGACCCGGCCCATGTTGGCTTACCATCCACATCTAAATAAAATGTCATCTTTGTATAATAATAATAATAAAAAGTTGTGCATTTTCTAAAATACTGCACTTAGTGTTTTGTTTATGTCTACTATTTCTCTGATTGTTGTCAGTGAATGGAAACATATTGTGCTTAGCTATATTAAAAACACATTGTTAATGTCAGAATTTTGTGAAATATGATGTCCTATCCTCTGGATAGCCAATCAAAATACACTGTGGGGGTCTGACTCTCGCCTCCACATGCCGATCAGCTGTTTGGAGGGGAATGGGACACTGCTGCAATATCTTACACAGTTGCCACTAAATGTAAACGTCCTTTTAGGCTACTTTCACACAGGCATCCTCAAACTGCAAAACTACAACTCCCAGCATGCCCGAACAGCCTACAGCAGGGCATTGTGGGAGTTGTAGTTTTACAACAGCTGGAGGGCCGCAGGTTGAGGATGCCGGCGACTAGAGTTTCTGCTGGATCCGGCAGGGTTCAGCAAAAAACGCTTCCATTACTGATAATACAATCATCTGCATCCGATATGAACGGATCCAGTTGTATCATTTTTAACATTGAAAGTCAATGGGGGACGAATCCGTTTTCTCTTGTGTCAGACTGTGACAGAGTTAAACGGATCCGTCCCCATTGACTTGCATTGTGGGTCCTGCCGGATCCATTCAGCTCCGCATCCCATGACGAAAAACAAAAAACAACAAAAAAACGCTGCATGTTTTCTGCGGTTTTCTCTCCAGTCTGGGAACACAACTAAATGGAACGGAATGCATTTTGGAGCGTTCCGTTCTGTTCAGTTTTGTCCCCATTGACAATGAATGGAGACAAAACAGAAGCGTTTTTTCCCCCAGTATTGAGACCCTAGGACGGATCTCAATACCGGAAAATAGAAACGCTAGTGTGAAAGTAGCCTTACACAGGCAGATATTCGGCCCATCAACAAGTGCCAATTGATAATCATTATTAATATTTATTTGAAAGCCCGTTAAATCCACGGCGCTGTACATCAAGAGGGGGTTACACCTACATAATATAAAAATACCAATACAATAAACAAGAAACCATTAACAGACTGGTACAGAGAGGAGAGGACCCTGCCTGCCAGACTTTACAATCTAAAAGACGTGTGTGGGGATGAATGATCACAACTGTTGGCACGATCATTCATCCCCATACAGGTTGCTTATTATTGGCAGCACATCCCTTTTCGCTGCCATCAGAGGAGCATTTTTTTATGCTGGCATCAATGATCCAATCTCCCAATAAATGGGCAACTGATCGGTGTGACCCCTCTCGCCTTCCATGACCGCACACTTGTGGGCGGGGATCACATAAGCTCCACCCATTTTCAGCCTAGGACAGCCCAAATTGCCGGGACTGTCTCTAAAACTAGAACCAGTCCCTGCAAATTTGGGACTGTTGGCAACTATGCAACATGCAGAACCATCCCTCAGATGAGTAACGCGTTTTGTATCCTCAGCTTGCCCACTTGTATATGACAGCGCGGAGCACGCTCGCTGCAAAAGTATTAGAATAGGCCAAAGTGCTCTCTTATCCTTCATATCCAACCGCGGATCATTTTCTGATTTCTACATTAGTAAATTGCCTGATGAACTGACATCCCAGTTGCAGTCATTCTTACAGACATTCCTCATTACAGCACTCAGGAGGGGAGATCCTAAAGGAGAGATCGGGAGGCTATGCTGCATACGGCCGGTGATACACGTCTAGGCGGGGGCATACACAGATCCCATAGCAAAGCTGAGTATGGACCACCCTGCCCCACCCAGTATGCATGCATCAGTCAGTCAATTCTAAAGAATGCACTCTTTTCTTAATGAAGTGGAAGATATTTTAATTGAATACAAACTAATAAAAATGCCTTTGACCCTAACCCCTTTATGTGGGTAACATGTGCTTCAAAATGATGGCGCTCCTTCTGAACAACTGGCAAAAATACATTGATGAATTTCCTGCTTCTATTACAAAGTCGGTTCCCTGTAGCCACCACTAGGGGGAGCTCTGTGCATAGGAATTTATGCAATTACCCTGGAAGCTGTAATCATTTCTTTGCAATGAGCTCCCCCTAGTGGCTGCTGCTGTGTTTTCATGCTGGGAAGAGGAGAACAAGTTGGGTGCTGGGCTTGGGTGTGTGTATTTTGCAAGCGTATCTGAAAAATGATTTATAAGGCTGATGACTAGGATGAGGCATTGAAGGGGTTTTCCGGGCTTCGACTAAATTGTAGCTTGCAGATAACATGTTGAAGGAAGATCGTTTCACCACTACCTACCTTTTGGTTGCACTGCAATTCCACAATCTGGGCTGTGCTCATGTGGCCGCCTGACTAGCTGTCCTCCGGCGTCTTCCTGTTCAGCTGCATAATCTCCATGTAGCTGAAAAGGAGGATACAGGAGCAGATACAGTCAAGACATCAGCGGAAGAGCGGGCAGCCAGAGTGACGTGGCCACGTGAGCACAGCCCGTTATCCAATCAGTGCCGCTAGTTTTACACTGTGCAGGGGCACATCCCCATTGGTAACAGCCATCTGGACCTTCATAGGAAACGTAACTTCCTGCAGGAATAATAGAGGAATACAGTACAAATGCTCCTAAATTGTTATTACATGGGGAATGCAAGTAGTTTCAAAGACAACCGTGTCAGGAGAGGTGAGAGGTCCTCTTTAAATGGGTTAGAATGGACACTATATTAGCAAGGAAGGTAAAAAATCTGATTTCATTGATGCTTACTTCACCATTTGGACTTTTCCCTCATTAAACTTATCTACCGTGCAGTGCCTTGGCCTTAATCGGCTTTATCCTATTCATTGCACAACATGATAGAAAATCCCTCCAGGATAAGGGATGACAGCTCACCGCTTCTGTCATCTGGACGCCGATCTATGGTCCATTATGATCAAATCGAAGTAGATCAAGTTAGGCCTCTTGCACACAACCGTATGTATTTTGCGGTCCGTAAAAAACGGATCCGCAAAAAAAATACGGATGACATCCGTGTCCATTTCGTATTTTGCGGAACGAAACAGCTGGCCCCTAATAGAACAGTACTATCCTTGTCCGTAATGTGGACAATAATAGGACATGTTCTATTTTTTTTTTGGCGGAACGGAAATGCGGAAAACGGAATGCATACGGAGTAACTTCCGTTTTTTTTTGCGGACCCATTGAAATGAATGGTTCCATATGCATAAAAAAAAAAAAAAGACAGAACGGAAACGGAATGAAAATATGATCGTGTGCAAGAGGCCTAACACTGCCTAACCTAGCCTTTCTGCTGCCTGAGGCGAAAACTGAAATGACGCCCCCCCCCCCCCATGCCAAATTTTCAACCTAACCCCTTCCCTCCAGCCTTACTGTTTACCGTAACATTACATATAGTGCTACAAAACATACTGGTTAAGACAGCGATACAGTTGAATATACAGAGGTGAACGTCCCTATCTGGTGCTGCCTGAGGCAATCGCCTCACCTCGCCTCATTGGCGGTGCACCCTTGGATAGAGGTGGCTTTCGTCTAGCAGCTACAGTGGTGCTTAAAAGTTTCTGAACCCATCAGAATTTTCTATATTTCTGCATAAATTTGACCTAAAACTACAGGGTGGGCCATTTATATGGATACACCTTAATAAAATGGGAATGGTTGGTGATATTAACTTCCTGTTTGTGGCACATTAGTATATGTGAGGGGGGAAACTTCTCAAGATGGGTGGTGACCATGGCGGCCATTTTGAAGTTGGACATTTTGAATCCAACTTTTGTTTTTTCGATAGGAAGAGGGTCATGTGACACATCAAACTTATTGCGAATTTCACAAGAAAAACAAATGGTGTGCTTGGTTTTTTTTAAATTCTTTTTATTGAGCATAAAAATACACAAGTCATATAAAGTACACACAACGGTATGCACTATACAGACATCATAAACATAGTCCGTACATATCCAGTTGGTCAGTCATATCACCATAGACACCATGCAATATGTATAATTATGATTACAGACAGAGCGTTCAGATAAAGACAGAAGCTTACAGTAGTCTTGATGCATCAGCTAGAGCATTAGAAAGATCCTGTCTAGAATACATTGATTGCGGTGAGGAGCACCATCTTTCCCATACTTTATTAAATTTTGAGGTGCACCCCCTATTTTTATACACAATATTTTCATACGGAATAACAGCATTTACTAAATCCTTCCACTGATGCAATGTAGGACTTCTCTCCCCCATCCACCGAATCGCTACAGCTTTCCGTGCTAAAAATAAAGTTTCCCTCAAAAATATTCTCTCAAAATGTCCCCACACCTCCTCATCCAAAATCCCAAAGAGACATACTTTGGGACCCAAAGGTACAGGACGTCCCAAAATAATAGTCAAAAAGTCAGTGATCTTCGTCCAAAACCTTTGAACGTGTGAGCACGACCATATCAGATGCCAAAAATCAGCACCGTCCAAGTCACACCTATGACAGCGCGAATGAGGAAGTACTCCCATTTTGCATAGACGTAGAGGAGATAAATACCCCTGGTGTATTATACATAACTGTATGAACCTATTATTAATGGCCGGAGATACCAACACAGGGGATTCTAATAAATCTTCAATATCCTCATCTGCGAGGTCAGGTATCAAAGTTTGCCACCTTGGTATGATCTGCAATGGGGCTAGTTTACACTTAGCATTCAGCAGGTGAGTGTATAACCCTGAAATAAATCCTTTGGGGCCCTGGGATCGAATCACCCCTATCATAGGAAATTTAGCTATCTGGATCTGTGACGCACCAAAATGTGTCTGTAAAGCATGTCTTATCTGTAGGAACTTATGGAATGAACTCCTAGGTAAATCATGTTTACTACATAATGTGTCATAGGTACAAAAATTACCACCCTCATACACATCCCCCAACAGTCGCACATTGTGGGATTTCCAGAACTGAATTCCGGGAAGTGATGTCAAAGACGGGAACATGGGGTTATCCCAAAGAGGGACTTCTGGTATATTATCCGAATAGTTATGAAGGGATTTACATGCTTTCCACACCTGAACTCCTAGTCTATGGATTGGCAGTAGTTGTCTAGGAAACAGGCTCGGCTTCTCCAGAACAGGCCACAGTGACTTAATATTCAGAAACTCAGCTAAAAGGTACTCCGATCTGGGCGATTGGACATCTATATGTAACCAGGCTCTCAGATATCGTAGCTGACCTGCCAGATAATATAGATATAAATCCGGCAAAGACATACCCCCACATCCCCTCTGTCGGCACAACGTATCTACTGATAGTTTATGTCTGTTAGACCCCCATAAAAAAGGTGCCATCATAGACTTGTACTGGAGAAAAACCTTTTTTGGAATAATAAATGGTGCATGCTCCATAACATACAAAAGCTTGGGCAGAACCACCAACTTGATCAAATTGATGCGGCCAGCCACTGACAGTGGCAGAGCACCCCAAACCCTAAACTTTTCCTTACAGAACTCCAGCAAAGGTTCAATGTTGGAGACATGGAAGGATCTCGCATCCTTCGAGATAGTGATCCCCAAATACTTGAAGCTGGTCACTATAGGTAGATCACCATTAAGAACCTGTTCACACTCCATGTCATACAATGGGAAAAGAATAGACTTAGACCAGTTAATTAGGAGGCCTGAGAAGCGACTAAACCCGTCAATCAGCGCTACCGCTCTAGGGAGAGTGATTTCGACATCAGACATGAAGAGTACCATGTCGTCTGCGTACAAGCCTACCCTGTCCTCCCCCCTACCCAGACTCACCCCCTTAAATACTGCATCCCCTCTAATGCGTATAGCCAGAGGTTCTATGGCCAATGCGAATAGCAGAGGGGAGAGTGGGCAGCCCTGCCGCGTGCCTCTACCTAGTTGAAAGCTACTGGAGGATAATCCATTCACTAAAATATTGGACTTCGGCTCTTTATATAATATGGAAATCCATTTAACGAAATTAGGGCCAAACCCAAATTGCTCCAAAGTGGTAAGAAGATATGGCCACTCAATAGAATCAAAGGCCTTGGCCGCATCAAGTGAGGCCATCGCCCACCTCTGGTGTTTAGCTAAACCTACCTGCGTGATCACCTGTACCCTTCGAATATTATCCGATGTGGATCTCCCAGGCATAAATCCCGACTGATCTGGATGAATCAATGGAGTAACCACTCCACTGAACCTTGATGCCAAAATCTTTGCTAAAATTTTATAATCCAGATTCAGCAGGGAGATCGGCCTGTAAGAGCCACATTCCACCGGATCTTTCCCGGGTTTCAACAAGATAACTATAGATGCCTCATAAAGGGAAGATGGCAACCGCCCCTGGCTAAAGGATTCAATGAACATGTGCAGCAGATGTTGAGACATAGAAGCAGCATACTTGGAGTACACCTCCACAGGCAGTCCATCCGGGCCAGGGGACTTCCCTCTTGCAAGTGCTGATATAGCATCTGAGACCTCCTGAGCTGTTATCTGAGCTTCCAGTACATTTCTTGACTCCTGCGATAGTTTGGGGATTTCAATGTCTGCTAAATAGTCTGTCACCTCGTCTATTGTATATTCTGCCCTCCTGGCATATAGCAGCTGGTAGTACTCTCTGAATCTGTTGACAATGGCATCAGGCTCAGTTAGTAAATCACCACCCGCACTCTTTATCCTAAGAATCGCTGGGGAGGCCTGACTCTGACGAATAATATGAGCTAACAATTTACTAGACTGGTTCCCCATTTCAAAGTAAAATTGCTTGGTAAAAAATAACCTACGCTGAGCCTTCTCCTTCAGAAGAGTCAAATATTGACTCCCTTTCATAAGCCATTTTTGTTTGTTCTGATCTGTGGGATCATCAATATACTCCCTCTCCAGAGCAGAACAATCTAAGGCCATCTCTCCTTCTAACCTAGCCGAGGCTTTTTTCACAAAAGATATTGAGGACTTCAAACACCCTCTTAAATACGCTTTTAGTGTATCCCATTTCAGCAAGGAATCCACATTGTCATCATGTACCTCTGCAAATACTGCCAACTGATCAGGTATACGGTCATTGGATGAAAAGAGGGTGAGCCAAAAGGGGTGAATCTTCATTGAACGACCAACCCTTCTATGTCCGGACATAAGGGTCAAGAGTATTGGTGAATGGTCAGATACCCCTCTCACCGCAAACACAATCTGGTAGTCAGTTGAACACACTTCAGAATTCCCCATAATATAATCTATTCTCGACAGACTATTATGACTGGCAGAGTGACAAGAGTAAACGGTATCAGTAGGATGTTTAAGTCGCCACATGTCTATCCACCCAACCTCTGCCATCAATTTAGCCAAAGGAGAGTCATATCCATCATCACTGCTCGAAGGCCCCCCTGGGTGAAACCTATCCAAAATAGTAGACATAGTCATATTATAATCACCCATACATACCACCCTGGCCGAAGGATAAGAGACAGCAAAGCTAATAGCCTGATGGAGTATCTGCAGGGATGATGGGGGAGGTATATACACTCCTATCAATACATATAGAATACCTTGTATATGCGCCGCCACAAATACAAACCGACCAGCTGGGTCGACCTGTAGCTGTTCAAGTTCCCACCTTAATGACTTATGAATCATCAAGGACACCCCTCTGGACATATTCGTGTAACAGGAATGCTGTGCCCATTGCTGCCACGGTTTCCTCAACCGCCTGACCGTGTCCATTGTCAGATGGGTTTCCTGCAAACATAATATGTGCGGGTTAAATTTGCCTATCTCAGAAAACACCATAGCTCTTTTCCTAGTGCTCCCTAGACCTCTGATGTTCCACGACATTATTCTTATGTCCGCCATTCAAGCACGTATAACATAATGATCCGGATACAACACGTATCCCCACAAATCCCATCCTCCCTATCAAGCATCCTAGCAATAGTGTGTCTTGGTGGACTTGTTGACGCATTATTAACATAGTACGGACCAATGAACAGATAAAAAACTACACAAAACAGTACCCAAAAACAGGGCTTGGAATACGTTGCATTCCGAACAGGCATTTATAAACCCTGTGATGATTAAATGAGTAAGGTCAAACACCCCGTGACAACTCTTAAACGGGGAGTACTAATGGTATAATTTTACCAATCGCACTGATGTTGGTAGCTGCAACATGTACAGAAAACACATACCCCAACTTTCCCTCAGGTATATATAATATGCATATACGCGCAACCTAAATTCTACATATCAGTAATAAGAGCACGTCATCATTATGAACTTCTAGATCCCGTCGAGGCATCCCCACTCCATCTATCCACATGTGCACCCTGCATCAGGCACGGCGTGGACCTATACCGAAGGAGCATAAAACTCCAACAACTGGAGAAGGGAGGCCTCCCGTTACACCCAACAGGACCCTTCACTTTCAGCATCCCAACCATTTCCATGAACTAGCAAACGAACCCACTGGGCGAACCATAAACACCACCCCCATACAGGTCACTACCCATGGCAACAAAGCATGTGTAAAGGGATATTTCAGCCCAGCATTACAGATATACAACCCATCGGTATTACGTCCTCCTCCCGTCACTGTAGCATATCACACATGCCCCATGGACAGAGTTATCTTTGTCCCCTGGCAGGACGGGGTCTGCTTTCAAGCCAAGCGACCACCTCCGTCGGTGAACCAAAGAAACGGCTCCTCTCTCCGTCGGTGATCCTCAGGCGGGCTGGGTATGCCATAGAGTATGGTATATCTAACTCCCGGAGACGCTTCTTCACTGCCACAAATGTGGCCCTGCGTTTCTGTAGCTCTGCGGAAAAATCCGGGAAGATCATGACCGTGGCATTTTCAAAGCAGATATTCTGTTTACGCCTTGCCAGTTGAAGAACGTGATCACGGTCATTAGAGTTCAGTAGTCGCGCCAGAAACGGGCGTGGAGGTGCCCCCGGCGGTGGTGCCTTGGCGGGAACTCTATGAGCTCTCTCCACAATAAACGCGCTGGAAAAAGCAGCGTCAGGAAAGGTGGACTTCAGCCATGATGTAACAAAAGCACCGGGGTCAGTACCTTCTGCTCTTTCTGGAAGTCCGACTATGCGCAGATTATTCCGGCGAGTGCGGTTCTCATAGTCATCGCATTTCTGCTGCCAAAATTCAACCTTTCTCTCCAGGTCTGAAATTTGCGCCGGTATCGGATCCACTCTGTCCTCCACCGCAGAGATTCTCTGCTCCGACTCCTTAATGCGCTCGCGCATGTTCTGCATATCGGCCCTCAACAGGCCTATGTCCACTTTCACCTCTTCCATCTTTCCGGACAGAGAGGACCGGCAGGAGGTGATGGCCAGCAATAGCTGTTCTGTCACTTGTTTAAGTGAGGGCTCACTCTGAGTCGCTTCCTCCGCTTCCACTAGCGATTCCCCAGAGGCCGATGATGCGCGTGACTGTGCTCCCGCTCCGCCGCCATCTTGATTATCCAGACGGGCAAACTCTTTGAGTTTTTCTGCGGCGGTCAGAGCCTTGTTTCGGGACATTTTCGGTGCACGGGATCTACCCGATCTCCTACCTCTCGGTGTGGAAATGTTGGCGTTCGGTAAGTTCAGGATAAACGGAAAGTTAGGGTATGAGGTCCGGAGCTACCGCTAACCACGTCTGCTCATGCCAGCTTCCGGCCACGCCCCTCGGTGTGCTTGGTTTTAACGTAACTTTATTCTTTCATGAGTTATTTACAAGTTTCTGACCACTTATAAAATGTGTTCAATGTGCTGCCCATTGTGTTGGATTGTCAATGCAACCCTCTTCTCCCACTCTTCACACACTGATGATGTGTTTCCCTCTTTATGCACTGAAGCTGGCACGTTCCCTGAGTTTTTCCAGCAAGATGGTGCACCACCACATTATGGGTGTCAGGTCCGAGCATTCCTAGATGAACAGTTTCCTGGAAAGTGGATTGGTCGTCGTGGGCCAGTTGAATGGCCCCCAAGTTCTCCCGATCTGACCCCCTTAGACTTTTATCTTTGGGGTCATCTGAAGGCAATTGTCTATGCTGTGAAGATACGAGATGTGCAGCACCTGAAACTACGGATACTGGAAGCCTGTGCTAGCATTTCTCCTGCGGTGTTGCCATCAGTGTGTGAAGAGTGGGAGAAGAGGGTTGCATTGACAATCCAACACAATGGGCAGCACATTGAACACATTTTATAAGTGGTCAGAAACTTGTAAATAACTCATGAAAGAATAAAGTTACGTTAAAACCAAGCACACCATTGTTTTTCTTGTGAAATTCCCAATAAGTTTGATGTGTCACATGACCCTCTTCCTATTGAAAAAACAAAAGTTGGATTCAAAATGGCCGACTTCAAAATAGCCGCCATGGTCACCACCCATCTTGAAAAGTTTCCCCCCTCACATATACTAATGTGCCACAAACAGGAAGTTAATATCACCAACCATTCCCATTTTATTAAGGTGTATCCATATAAATGGCCCACCCTGTACATCAGATTTTTAGACAAGTCTTAAAAGTAGATAAAGATAACCGAATCAAACACATGAGACCTGGTCATTTATTTATTGAGGAAAATGATCCAATATCACATCTCTGTGAGTGGCAGTAGTATGTGAGACTTTGCTTTCAGTATTAGGTGTGACCTCTTGTGTAGAAATAACTGCAACGAAAGGGCGCCTTCACACACGGCAGATTTTGTGGCAGAAAATTCCGCAACTGAAAATCATTTCTATTAATTTGAATGGGGGCAGCGAGCACATGGATTTCTGCAAGCCTCATTAAGGTGAATGGAACTGAGTTTCAGTCACAGAGTTTTGTACTACAAAATCTGCCGTGTGTGAAGACGCCCAAACATTTCTGGTAATTGTTGATCAGTCCTGCACATCGGCTTGGAGGAATTTTAGCCCATTCCTCTCTACAAAAAAGCTTCAACTCTGTTATGTTGGGGGGTTTCCTCTCAGGAACTTCCTTCTTCAGGTCATTCCACAACATTAATATTAAGGTCAGAACTTTGACTTGGCCGTTCCAAAACTTCAGCTTTATTCTTCTTCAACCATTCATTGGTAGAACGACTTGTGTGCCTATGGTTGTGGTCTTGCTGCATGAACCATATTCTCTTGAGATTCATCTTACAGACAGATTTCCTAACGTTTTCCTTTACGATTTGCCGGTATAATTTACAATTCATTGTTCCATCAATGATGGAACGCTGCCCTGGCCCAGATGCAGCAAAACAGGCCCAAACCATGATACTACCACCTCTATGTTTCATAGATGAGGTTTTTATGATGGAATGTAGTGTTTTCCCTTCTCCAAACATAACGCTTTTGATTTAAACCAAAAAGTTCATTTTGGTCTCATCCGTGCACAAAGCATTGTTCTTTAGGCCTTCTGGCTTGTCCAGGATATCTTTAGCAAAATGAAGATGGGCAGCAATGTTCTTTTTTGGAGACCAACGTCTTTGTCCTTGAAATCCTGCCATGCACACAATTGTCCTGATAGTGGACTCAACAGTATTAACATTAGCTAATGTGAGAAAGGCCATTACTTGCTCAGAGGTTACCATTGGCTCCTTTGTGACCTCATGGCCTATTACATGC
Organism: Bufo gargarizans; assembly: GCF_014858855.1. Taxonomy (NCBI): domain Eukaryota; kingdom Metazoa; phylum Chordata; class Amphibia; order Anura; family Bufonidae; genus Bufo; species Bufo gargarizans. Next base: position 28,753,665 of record NC_058088.1, on the reverse strand, counting down.
CTTGTTCTTCGCATAATTTTTGTTGCAACATTTCTTAGGAGCTTTATAATGATCTTGACTTTACTCCATTTGCATACAATCTGACTGTGAATTTGGGAAGTTCAAACTCTTTAGAGATGGTTTTGTAACCTTTTCCATTATGATGAGCATCAACAACTCTTCTACTGTGGGCCTCAGAAATCTCATTCATTTATGTCATGGTACACTTCTACAAACATTGTTTTGTGCAAACCAGACTTTGATAAATCCCTGTTTTTGAAATAAAACAGGTCGCCCACTCACGCCTGCTTGTTATACTATTGATTGAAAACACCTGACTCTAATTTCACCGTCAAATTATCTGCTAATTCTAGAGGTTCAATAATTCACTGATAACAGGCGGTGAATAAATGTTAAAATGTTACATTTTAACGTTCATTCATATCCTGTTATCAGTGAATTGTTGCCTAATCTGGTTGTGTTTATCTATACAAGATCCGTAAAGTAATTCTAGAGGTTCACATACTTTTGCCAGACACAGACACGAGATATTGGATCCTTTTCCTCAATAAATACATCAGCAAGTCTAATATTTTGGACTCATTTGCTTGATTTGGTTATCTTTATCTATTTTTAGGATTTTAGGAAAATCTGATGTAGTTTTAGGTAAAATTCATGCAGAAATATAGAAAATTTTTAAGGGTTCACAATCTTTCAAGCACCACTGTCTCAGGAATAAAGAAGTGTTGTGATCCTCGATTGCGATGCAAATTGACCACTTGTTGCATTATTTTCGGTGGAGAAGTGACCAAGCTTGTGAGCAGCTCTCTCCTTCTAGTTTCTAGAAAGAGCTAAACGCTGCTCGCTCGTGCATATATCCTTTGGACATGCTTTAAATGGAAAATTCCTGGGTGTTACCAGGGTGTTGCTTGCAAAACTTGTATTGTGAGTATAAAGTGTGTCATACAAGAATGTATAATACACAATGTGCAAGAAGGACCCGTAAAGGGGAAGCTTACTCACCTGCTTCTCTGAGCTGACTCCCTGCTCCTTCTCCTCCAGGGGTGCGAGGCTCTGGTGGGCTCCCTCGCTGTAAACATTCGGTTTGACATCACTGCAGCCAATCACTGGCTCCCCTTACGTCATGACAAATGGTCTCATGGCGCAAGGGGATCTGGTCTCCGCTGGGGCCAGTGACTGGCTGCCAAACCAGATGTTTACAACGAGTGAGCCCAGTGGAGTATCACAGACCAGGAGGAGGAGAAGGACGGGTAGCGAGCAGCCAGCGCCAGGAAGCAGGCAAGTTTACTTTACAGGTCCGGCCAAATGGGGACGTTTGCCAACCTCCATCTTTGCACAACTACTTTAATTTAATGCTATATTAAAGGGTTTTTCCAGGAGTACAGGGTTATCCTCAGGATAGGTCACACTCACTATTATCTAATTGGTGGGGATCCAACTCCCGTCACCCCTGGCGATCATCTGTTTGAAGAGGCCGTAACGCTCCGTTGAATGCCGAGGCCTCTACCTAGGCCATTTGTCAGCAGATTTGTCCCTATGACACTGGCTGACCTGTTCCATGTGCGCTTGGCAGCTGAAGGCATCTGTGTTGGTCCCATGTTCCTATGTGTCCGCATTGCTGAGAAAAATGAAGCTTTAATATATGCAAATGAGTCTATAAGAGCAACGGGGGCGTGGCCGTTACACCTAGAAGCTCTGCTCTCTCTGTAACTGACGCGCCCCCTGCACTTTGATTGACCGGGTCAGACATGATCACGCTTACACTGCCTCTCCCTGTCACTGAAAGTGCAGAGGGCGCCGCAGTTGCAGAGAGAGCTGAGCCGCTAGGTGTAACGGCAACGCCCCCGTTGCTCCTATAGACTCATTTGCATATATTAAAGCTTAATTTTTCTCAGCAATGTGCGCACATATGAACATGGCACCAACACAGATGCCTTCAGCTGCCAAGCGCACATGTAACAAGTCAGCCAGTGTCATAGGGACAAATCTGCTGACAGATGCCCATTAAGTCACGTTCATCGGTCACATGGCCTAGACGCAGCTCAGTCCCATTGAAGTGATCAAGCACAGCCACTATACAATGTATGGCACTGCGCCTGGTAAACTGTGAGGATGCTGCAGTCTCTTCAAACCGCTGATCGGTGGTGGTGCCGAGAGTCAGTCCCCCACGATCAGATATAAATGACCTACCTAAGGCTAGGTCATCAATGTTATAGTCCCAGAAGAACCCTTTAATATAGCATTTATATATCACCTATAGTCTGGTGAATCATTGAGACTGTTACAGTCACAGTCATAGTCTGACTATTCTAAGGAGTTGGGAATCACAGCTTCCTGTAATAGTAAAATGAAGCCTTAATACCTCCGTATGATCAGCTTTTACTAAGAACACAAGCACTTGTAAAACATGGAGCGCACAAGCGGTTGTAGGACATGAGAACATTATAACACTTCCGGGGCTGAGAGCCAAAGCTAATGTTTTTACATTACAAGAATGGGGAGCAAGTTCAGGTTTCCTTTTGTGGTTTTATGATTCATGCATTACAAACAAGGATAGGACCGTTCTATTAGGGGCCAGCTGTTCCATTCCGCAAAATATCTAACGCACACTGACGTCATCCGTATTTTTTTGCGGATCCGTGTTTTGCGGATGACAAAATACATATAGTCGTATGCATGAGCCCTTAGTTTGGGGGTTTTCCAGCAGGGCTTCAAGCAGACATGGATCCAGAGCTGCCATCAGAAATTTCAGGGCTTCATACAGGCAAGCCGTGTGCCCCCATTTTTATTAACACCGTTTACCAATCACCATAAATAATATGTCCACTATATTGTACAGGTTTTTATGATTACAGGGATACCAAACACTGCTTTGTTATATTTAATTAATATAAACAGTAAAACTACTTTGTGCCAGCAGAGCTTTTCTATAGAGAAGTGGGTAAGGCAGCTGTTTACTATACAGAAGGACTGGAGTTCAAATCTTGTTAAAACCTGTAAAGTAACCTTTATAGTAAAAGTTATGGCAGAAAAACAGAATTTGTACTTTCCAGCTGTTTTACTTTTATGGTAAAAGTTTAAATTTTCTGCAAAGTTATTGTTGCTAAAATAATAATAATAATAATGAGGCAACAACCATTAAAGTTTTTGTAACATCCTTAGTATGAAATATCACAAAACAGTATTTGTTATCCCTGTAATCATAATCAGCTGTACAATATAGTGAACATATTATTCATGGTAGACAGCACCATTTTTTTCCCTTCCATTTCAGTAATATACTATTAATTTAGTGTTTTGTTTTTTTCAACAATAGATTTTTATTGAAAAGTATATTGTAAATGGCTCAGTTTACAAATTATGCATATCAAGCAAGAATATTTTTACATACAAAGAAATAATAAGACATACAGTATAAATAATAATGACATGGCAGACAAAATAATAATAATAACACAAAAATGATACAAAAGTAATAATACAAAAAAGGTACCAGTACTGTTTCCAAAATAAAGTGCTAACAGAGTATGCACCATATACCCTGGGGCAGAACCCTACATACTGCTCCCCATATGCAATTCAGCTAGGAATCACACCCCAATTACAAGACATCCCATAAATTCACAACAGATAATGGGTAAGTGAAACCGCATGAGTGCTAGATAACCAAAGTAGCCATGAATTATGCGTTGCGATTCTAGTTTTCATAGATGAGGCGAAGGTGAATTCACACTGCATATGGTGATTAACCAACCCAATGACCTCCCCAATTGATAGGGACTTTAGACTCTTCCATTGGCGAGCAATTACCGTTCTTGCGGCTGAGAGAATCCTAGCTACTATGATCCTGCTTTCGATGGGCAAATCCCCTAGACCGATGCTGAGAATCGCCAACTCTGGGGTCAACATACCCTTAATTCCCGTGACTTCTTCTAATATTTTTGCCACTGAGGTCCAAAATTGAGTCAAGGCAGCACAACTCCACCACATATGATACGGCGTACCAATCTGTCCGCACCCCCTCCAACACAGAGGTGAGTATTCTGGGTTGGAATGAGCTATTCTATTGGGGGTGAGATACCACCTTAATTGAATTTTTCTACTCTGTTCAGCGTGATTTATGCATTTCGAGGACTTAATGGACCAAAAAAGTGCATCATTCCACATTTCTACCGTGAATTCCCTCCCCATTTCAGCCTCCCATCTAGACATGAAGGGTTTCTTACCCTCTCCCTCTGGAGACTGCATAAGCGAGTACCAAAAGGATAGGCTGGAATGGGGATGGACCTCCACACCTAGAAGCTTGATAAGAGGGTCTCGCACGCTTACCTCCGAGTCTATGGCAAGTGATGAGAGAAAGTGGCGTATCTGAAGATATTGATAAAACGCGGAGTTTGGTAGTTTAAAGTTATTGTGCAGGGACTCAAAGGAGTTTAGGACAGATTTTTCAAATATACACCCTAGCGTATCTATTCCGCAATTCAGCCATCCTGTGACTTGAAGCGTGGGGATATGATATTCCACTACTGATAAGGGAAACTGCTTCTTCACAATAGGAAAGGGCGTTATATTCTTGAACATATGAGCCCAAGCAAATATGGTAGCTTGCATCGTATCCAGTGGCATGGAGAAAATAAAAGGCTTTAATAAGTATGCCGCCAACAGAGATTTCAAAGATCGCCTTTTAACATAAACCTCTTCTATTAATAGCCATTTATGTGACGAGGAAGGGGACCACCATTCCATAGACTGGTCCAGTAGATTGGCCATATAATACTTATGGAGGTCAGGAACCCCCAAGCCCCCCTTGCGAAGAGCTGGGTATAGCGACTGTTTATCAATTCTAGGGTGGGCACCCCCCCAAATGAACCCCAGCATGTCGTCCTGCAATTTCTTAATGTGAACTCTAGGGATTTTTAATGGTATACATCTGAATATGTATAAGATCTTAGGGAGTATCATCATCTTTACTATATTTATTCTAGCTATCCACGAAAGTAACACTTTGCTATATTTAGCGTAATCCTTTTGTAATTCCGCTCTAAGTAATTTATGATTAAGCGAGATCATGTCCGCTGTTGAGCTGGTTAGCTCCACTCCCAAATATCTTATCGATTCAGATGACCAATTAAAGGGGTATTTATCACTTAGGACCTGTTGCAAGCTGGCAGGTACATTGATGGGAAGCACATTGGTTTTACTAACATTTAATTTATAGTATGAGATGCGGGAGTACTGATCCAGGATTTCCAACGCAGCCGATAATGAGGTCATAGGGTTAGTCAACGTCAAAATGACATCGTCAGCATACAGTCCTATGCAGTGCGAATGTTCCCCCGCTGTGATCCCCGATATCCGCGCGCAATTGCAGCGGGCACCCTTGCCTAGTCCCGTTGGTAATCGTGAAGGGGGCAGATAAGAAACCCGACGCCAGAACATTTGCGCTAGGTGCTGTGTAAAGCCCTAAGACAGCTTGCAAAAAGTGACCTTCAAACCCAAATTTCCTAAGGGTTTGGTCCAGGAACCCCCAATGCACCCTATCAAACGCTTTTTCAGCGTCCAGGGATACAAAGATCGCAGGGCTCCTGGACCAACCAGCAATCTGAATCAGGTCGATCATCTTTCTTGTACCGTCCCTACACTGTCTTCCCGTCACAAAGCCGACCTGATCCTGATTAATTAGGGCTGGTAACACCTCGTTCAGACGAGTGGCAAGTAACTTCGCAAACAATTTAAGGTCGGCGTTCAATAAAGAAATTGGCCTAAAGTTTTCAGGCGCATCCGGGGATTTCCCTGGCTTGGGCAGCGTGACTACAGTGGCCTTAAGCATTTCCGGCGGAATATTTCCCGTCTGCAGAAATGAGTTATACAATTTAGTTAAGTAGGGGAGTAAGGTTGACTGAAACGTTTTGTAATATTCCACCGGAAAGCCATCGGGACCAGGGGCCTTGTTAGACGGGGTGGACTTAATGGCTTTCAGAATCTCTGCCGGGGTGAAGGGCTTGTTAAGACCTTGTATGTCAGTTGCCGAAACTTTAGGTAACCTAAGGGAATCCAGGAATGATGTTATCGCCTCCGCAATTGGTTGCACTGTGTTAACGTCTGCACGCAGATTATATAACGAAGAGTAATACGATGCGAACGCATCCGTTATATCTTGAGGGTGCGTGTATATTTTATCCTTATACTTTAGGCTTGTTATCCTAGCTGCGGCTTTATTACATTTCAATCTACGCGCTAACAGCGCTCCCGCTCTATCTCCAGTATGATAAAAATTTGAATTTAACCGTTTCATCCCTAGTTCCTGTTTATAGAGAAGAAGGGTTCTAAGAGCAGACCTACACCCCTGCAGAGATTCCAAAGAGCTGGGACTATTACTAGCTTTATGACATTGCTCCGCAATTTTTAGGCGGGTAAGAGCGTCTTGTATTGCCTGATTTCTGCGCCTATTCACTCTCGCCGCCATTTGTAATAACACCCCTCTCATAAATGCCTTATGTGTAAGCCAAAGGGTATCTACTTTAGTGTCAGGAAGATCATTAAATAATAGGAATTCCTGCATGGTATCTACAAGCCCCTTCACCCTGTCCGGACATTTAAGCAAGTAAGAATTCATCCGCCATTGCGGTCTGGGCAGATCCGGAACACCAACATCTATGACAATGCTAACTGGGGCATGATCTGACCATGTCGCACCCCCAATGTCGGACCCGGTAACCCTATGCAGGAGGCCTCTGGAGACTAGAATATAATCAATGCGGGACTGAGACAGATGCGCGGTAGAGATATACGTATAATCACGTTCGTTACTGTGCTGGTAACGCCATACATCATGAAACGCAGATTCATAAAGTGTGGGTTGAAGCTCCTCCCTTCGGCACCCTTGAGCTGATTTAAAATCCAGTGTTGCATTAACCGGTATATTAAAGTCCCCTCCCAATATTACCTCACCCTCCGCCATTCTCTCCACCTTATTGAACAACCTCCTGCAGAAGGCCACCTGCCCGACATTAGGGGCATATACAGACACCAAAGTGTACGGCTTACTGTCCAGCATGCATATTACAATTATATACCTCCCGGCCGAGTCCGTTATACATTTTTTAAGGGAAAAGTTAACTGTAGCCTTCACCCCAATAAGAACCCCCGCTGCCCTCTTTTTCCTAGTATGCGAGTGGAATATAACTGGAAAGTTTTTATGCTTGCATCTAAATGCATCCGTAACCAGCAAGTGCGTTTCTTGTAACAGGATGACATCACTCTTAGTTTTGAATACATCTGCCCACAGTTGTAAGCGTCTAAACGGGGAATTCAGGCCACGCACATTGTAGGATAATACCTTCAGCCCCATTGCTGACATATTTGAACTCTAATTGGCTCATATCTCCCCCCAATCGTGCGAGGTCCCCTCGCGTTAAGTGCAAACTCAGCACAAAGTACATACAACATATACAGCAGTACCGGTACAGAAACAAAATAAGACAAAGACAAATGAGCAAAAAAATTAAGGATAAACGTTAACGGTAAAGTGGTCATTAAGGCCTAATTAGCCCGACCAGATTAATGTAGGTCAATTCATTTTTGCCCCAAAGTCCAAAAGGGGCAAAAATGAAGACGAGCTTCAGCTCCTTACTGCGGACTAACATTGGTTTGCATGAACAGTCAAACAACTACCCCTGTACAGGGAAAACTCACTCATCAGGCAACGTCCCAGTCCGGAGGGATCTTGTCTGGACGCAAGGCGGTTTCCTTCTCAGTACGCCTGACATCGCACTGGATACCCCACTCTCTCAGCAGCTTAATAGCCCCTTGCGGTGTATTAAAGATCTGCAAGCCGCCATTGTAAGTGACTAGTAGCTTTACCGGAAAGCCCCATCGGTACTTTATTTGCTGATCCCGCAAAATTGCTGTTATCTGGGCGAACTCCCTTCTTTTCGCTAGGGTAGCTGCAGAGAGGTCTGCATAGACCGCAATACCTTTAAATTCCTCCGAAGGTGCCTCATTCTGCCTCAGGATTCTCAGGAACGCGTCTTTGACGGTATAGAAGTGGATCCTGGCAATGGTGTCACGCGGGAGTGAAGGATCAAGGCCGTTAGGCTTGGGCACCCTATGGATGCGATCAATAATCAGATCTCTCTCAGTAGATTCCGGCAGCGCCGCTTTAATAAGTTGCTGCTGCAAAAAGTGCTCTAATTCATTCGCTTCCACAGATTCCGGGATCCCTCGGATTCTGACGTTGTTCCGTCTGTTTCTATCTTCCAAATCTTGAAGCTTTGCCGATAGTTTGGCTATATCATCCTCCATGGCCTCATGGGCATCAATCAGAGAGTTGTGGGATGTGGCGAATTCAGCCATCTTTGCCTCCATGTGGGAAGTGCGCTCCCCTACACTCTGTATGTCCACTTTGAGGTCCTGTAGCAGCCCCAGCATGTCCTCCCTCATAGAAGCACGCAGGCTCTCCAACATAGAGCGCATAATATCTGCTGTGAGTAGCGGAGGGTCTAGGGCTTCCCTTTCAGGCCCGCGCTTATCTGCGGAGTAGCACACAGGTGGTATCGGCGTTCCTGCCCGAGAGGCCGGAGTACAGGCCGGAGATGGCGTCCCTCTCTGCCCAGTCTCTGCCGCCGCCGCTTTTCCGAAGAATTCCGTCAGTTTAGCAGGGGCAGGGCGCCTCTTAACTTTCCCCATGGCAGGAGCAGTAGCGTGTGCTTCTGGAAGATGCGAAATAGCACAGGAGTAGTAGCTGTGAGCCGCTTTGTAAATGGGCCCCTAGTTTCCCACCCCCTGCACAAGTGGCACATAACACATTAGATTTAGTGCACTACATACATATATTCAATGTACAGCACCTCAACCGGCTTATGTTCATATAAAAAACTTGTTAGATTATTTATTATATATGAATGTATCCGTACGGTGGGCCCCCAAAATAAATTTTACTGATGGTCCCTAGGTACCACAGTCCGACACTGTATATGATATATGATATTATGAGTGCAGGACAATAGCCCCGTGGGCGGCCCGGTGCACACAGCATCATAGTAACCAATGATGCTGTGTACTCCCATGCTGTGTACTCCCATATCTCAGAGGGCATACGGTCATGTGCATGAGCCCTTACATAATGCATTAAAGTTTTGGCCTGGGACAGCGCATAGAGTCCCATGGCTTTCAGTATCACTCTTATGCTGACGACACACAAATCTACCTCTCTGGTCCAGACATCACCCCCTTACTATCCAGAATCCCACAATGTCTATCTTCTATATCATCCTTCTTCACCTTTCGCTTTCTAAAACTTAACATGGATAAAACAGAATTCATCTTTCCCCCATATTGCGCAACCCTCCCAACAGACCTATCTATCACGATCAATGGCTGCACACTCTCCCCGGGCAACCAAGTCCGCTGCCTTGGAGTGACCTTGGATTCTGCCCTCTCCTTCCGACCGCACATCCAAGCCCTTTCCACCACCTGCCGCCTCCAACTCAAAAACATCTCCCGCATCCGCGCTTTCTTTAACTTTGAATCTGCGAAAATGCTTGTACATGCCCTCATTATCTCCCGCCTAGACTACTGCAACACTCTCCTCTGTGGCCTTCCATCTAGAACTTTCGCACCCCTCCAATCTATCCTCAACTCTGCTGCCCGACTAATCCACCTTCCACCCTATTACTCCTCTGCCTCTCCTCTCTGCCAATCCCTTCACTGGCCCCCCATTGGCCAGAGAATTCACTTCAAAGTACTAACAAATACATACAAGGCCGTCCACAACCTGTCCCCTCCCTACATCTCTGAGCTACTTTCCCGATACATCCGCACACGCACTCTCCGATCCTCACAAGACCTCCTTCTCTCCTCTCCTCTTATCGCCTCGTCCCACAATCTCCTCCAAGATTTCTCCCGTGCATCCCCCACACTCTGGAGATCACTATCCCAACATATCAGACTCTCACCTGCAGTGGAATCCTTCAAAAGAAACCTGAAAACCCACCTCTTCAGACAAGCCTACAACCAGTGACCCTGCCGCCTCTATACTGCCATGAGCAGCTTCACCCTCACCTACTGTGTCCTTCTCCCATACCATGTAGATTGTAAGCCCTCACGGGCAGGGCCCTCTCTCCTTCTGTACCAGTCTGTAACTCGTCTTGTTTACGATTAGTGCAATTGTCTGTATTATATACAGTTGCAAGAAAAAGTATGTGAACCATTTGGAATGATATGGATTTCTGCACAAATTGGTCATAAAATGTGATCTTATCTTCATCTAAGTCACAGCAATAGACAATCACAGTCTGCTTAAACTAATAACACACAAATAATTAAATGTTACCATGTTTTTATTGAACACACCATGTAAACATTCACAGTGCAGGTGGAAAAAGTATGTGAACCCCTAGACTAATGACATCTCCAAGAGCTAATTGGAGTATGGTGTCAGCCAACTGGAGTCCAATCAATGAGATGAGATTGGAGGTGTTGGTTACAGCTGCCCTGCCCTATAAAAAACACACACCAGTTCTGGGTTTGCTTTTCACAAGAGGCATTGCCTGATGTGAATGATGCCTCGCACAAAAGAGCTCTCAGCAGACCTACGATTAAGAATTGTTGACTTGCATAAAGCTGGAAAGGATTATAAAAGTATCTCTAAAAGCCTTGCTGTTCATCAGTCCACGGTAAAATAAATTGTCTATAAATGGAGAAAGTTCAGTACTGCTGCTACTCTCCCTAGGAGTGGCTGTCCTGTAAAGATGACTGCAAGAGCACAGAGAAGACTGCTCAATGAGGTGAAGAAGAATCCTAGAGTGTCAGCTAAAGACTTACAAAAGTCTCTGGCAAATGCTAACATCCCTGTTAGCGTATCTACGATACGTAAAACACTAAACAAGAATGAATTTCATGGGAGGATACCACAGAGGAAGCCACTGCTGTCCAAAAGAAACATTGCTGCACGTTTACAGTTTGCAAAAGAGAACCTGGATGTTCCACAGCAGTACTGGCAAAATATTCCGTGGACAGATGAAACCAAAGTTGAGTTGTTTGGAAGAAACACACAACACTATGTGTGGAGAAAAAGAGGCACAGCACACCAACATCAAAACCTCATCCCAACTATGAAGTTTGGTGGTGGGGGCATCATGGTTTGGGGCTGCTTTGCTGCGTCAGGGCCTGGACGGATTGCTCTCGAAGGAAAAATAAATTCCCAAGTTTATCAAGACATTTTGCAGGAGAACTTAAGGCCACCTGTCCACCAGCTGAAGCTCAACAGAAGATGGGTGTTGCAACAGGACAACGACCCAAAGCATATAAGTAAATCAACAACAGAATGGCTTAAACAGAAGAAAGTATGCCTTCTGGAGTGGCCCAGTCAGAGTCCTGACCTCAACCCGATTGAGATGCTGTGGCATGACCTCAAGAAAGTGATTCACACCTGACATTCCAAGAATATTGCTGACCTGAAACAGTTCTGTAAAGAGGAATGGTCAAGAATTACTCCTGACCGTTGTGCGCGTCTGATCTGCAACTACAGGAAACGTTTGGTTGAAGTTATTGCTGCCAAAGGAGGTTCAACCAGTTATGAAATCCAAGGGTTCACAAACTTTTTCCACCTGCACTGTGAATGTTTACATTGGTGTGTTCAATAAAAACATGGTAACATTTAATTCTTTGTGTGTTATTAGTTTAAGCAGATTGTGATTCTCTATTGTTGTGACTTAGATGAAGATCAGATCGCATTTTATGACCAATTTGTGCAGAAATCCATATCATTCCAAAGGGTTCACATACTTTTTCTTGCAACTGTATACCTCTTATCATATGTACAGCGCTATGGAATGAATGACGCTTTAATAATAAATAATAATAATAATAATTAAAGTTGACCGCTGGTGTTATTTAATTTTTTTAGATGTCTGGGCTTTACTTATTGATGGCTTATCCTCAGTATAGGCCATAACTAGCTGATCAGCAAGGGAAGCCCGACAACTCCTTTAAGATAGTCTCGACTGTGGGCACAACACAGAAACAGAATCTTACTAACTATGATGGCGGCTTTTTACCTTTGGAGATAAGTATAACATCTGGATTCAGTTCATACAAGGTTTAGCCTGGTGCTCCACACAACACAATAACAAGCTTTTATGGCAGGGCCGTCTTTAACGCAGGGCAAAAGGGGCAACTGCCCCAGGCCCAGTTGCTCCTGGGGGACCCAAGGCAGCTGCCTCTTGAGCCCAGCTGGCCACTGGTGACGTGGGGGGCGGTGGCAGGGTACAGGGAGATGAGCACTTCCATAGTCATCTGTATCGCCGTCCTCAGGACAGCGATACAGATGGAAGTGCTGTTGCGGGGCAAGGGAGGGAGAGGCGTGTCCCTTCCCCGTTCCTCTGATAGGATGAAGGCACTAGGCCTGCAGCCTATCAGAGGCCAGTGCAGTCAGCGCAATGACGTCATCGCTCTGCCTGAGCCGTACAGTGCAGGACACAGGCCGGAAGAGTCCTGCATCGCATCGCTGCCAGCCTGATGGAGGTGTGTTTATTTTTTTTATATGGCACTACTACTGGCACATGATTGGGGGGCATCTATGGGGGCACCTGTTACTGGCACATGATTGGGTGCATCCATGGGGGCACTTGTTACTGGCACATGATTGGGGGGCATCTATGGGGGTACTTGTTATTGGCACATGATTGGGGAGCATCTATGGGGGCACTTGTTACTGGCACATGATTGGGGGGCGACTATGGGGGTACTTGTTACTGGCACATGATTGGGGGGCATCTATAGGTGCACTTGTTACTGGCACATTATTGGGGGCATCTATGGGGGCACATCTTACTGGCACATTATTGGGGGGCACTGTGGGGGCATCTATGGGGGCACTTCTTATTGGCACATTATTGGCACTTTTTACTGGAACATTTTTGGGGGGCATCTATGGGGACACATCTTACTGGCACATTATTGGGGGGCATCTATGGGGGCACTTCTTGCTGGCACATTATTGGGAGCACTATGGGGCATCTACTGAGGCCACAAAGAAGGGGTATTTTATATGAGGGAAGGGGGAGAGGAACGCTATGGGGGCTTCTACTGAGGCCACAAAGAAGGGGTATTTTATATGGGGGGCTCTGTATAGGGGTATTTTATACTGGGGCACATTATGGTGGGTACTATGGGGAAGGGGAGAGAGGAGTACTATGGGCTCATCTATGGGGGACACTAAGAAGGGGTATTTTATACTTGCAAATTATGGGGGACACTAAGGGCATCTACTGGGGCACTATATATGGGGCATTTCATACTGGTACATTATGGGAGCACTAGGAGGAAGGGGGGAGAGGAGCACTATGGAGCATTTACTGGGGGCACTATATAGGGATATTTTATACTGGCACATTATGGGGGCACTATAGGGACATTAGCTCAACTGGGGGCATTAAAAGGGGATATTTTTTGCACTGGCACATTATAAGGAGAAATATTACTACTGGGGGCATTATGATGGTCTTTATTACTACTGGGGGTCTATGGGGAACATGATTACAAGTATGGGTACTATGGGAGCATTATTATTTCTGGGGCACAGTGGGGACATGTTCGGGGCACTGTAGGAGCACTATTACTACCTTGCTTGGCAAATACATTTTGTACAAAATTATTTGGGCCTGACCAGCCTGTCTGCCCCATAGGCTGATTTTAATTAGTGTGAGTATAAAGCTTAGCCTGCTCTCCCTCACTCACTGGAAGCCATTTGGCACCAGGAGAGGTATAGGGTGGACTCTCATTGCATTTGTTGGTGGCCATTTGACACCAGGAGAGGTGTGAAGTGGACTCGGCATGCATGTTGGTACCTGCATTCCCTGGATTTAATGGAGGTAATTTTGGCACCAAAGATGACAAAAATTAAGGTGGGCCCAGCATGCCATCATGGCACATAACAGCTAGAATTTAGTGTTAGGTTCCGGTCTTAGGCTATTTTCACACTAGCAGCAGGACGGATCCGACAGGCTGTTCATCCTGTCGGATCCGTCCTGCCCCTATTTCGCCGTGCCGCCCGACCGCCGCTCCGTCCCCATTGACTATAATGGGGACGGAGGCGGAGGTCCGGCGCAGCACGGCAGTGCACGGCGAGAGGCCGCCGGACTAAAAGTACTGCATGTCCGACTTTTTAGTCCGGCGGCCTCTCACCGCGAACTGCTGTGCTGTGCCGGAGCTCCGCCCCCGTTCCTATTATAGTCAATGTGAAAGTACCCTTACAGAGATCGCCTTGACGTGTGGCAGACGGGCCCAAATAGTTTTGTACAAAATGTATTTGCCATGCATATCTAATTTACATAACAAGCATAGCATTAGGCTACATGCACACGACCGTTGTGTGTTTTGTGGTCTGCAATTTGCGGAACGGCACGGACAGCCATTGATATAACTGCCTATTCTTGTCCTCAAAATGGACAAGAATAGGGCAGGTTATATTTTTTTTGCGGGGTGCACCTGCCTCATCCCGCCTTCCTCTGCGAGCAAGCGCCTGGCCCTGGACATAGGTAAGTATTTAGCTTTGAATTTTTTTTCATTTTCTATTTTTTCATTTCATGTGCCTACTTTGGGGGACATGTGGGGTGGGACACACAGGAGGACATATTAGTGAAGAGACATTGAGTACATCGGGGGGGAAATGTGGGGGCTGTGTGGGGCCAAATTATTATGAGAGGGACTACTATGTGGAGGCAAATTGCTATATGGGGCAGTGTGGGGGCAAATTACTATGTGGGGGCAAATTATTATGGGAGGGACTACTATGTAGGGGCAAATTACTATATGGGAGTGTGGGGGCAAATTACTATGTGGGGGCAAATTAATATAGGAGGGACTACTATGTGGGGGCAAATTACTATATGGGGCAGTGTGGGGGCAAATTACTATGTGGGGGCAAATTATTATAGGAGGGACTACTGTGTGGGGGCAAATTACTATATGGGGCAAATTACTCACATGCCTGGCTCTGGTCACATGATCGCAAACCAGCCCGTCCTAGCGATCAACAGTGCCGCCGAGCCGCCTCCTCTGGAGTCAACTCCTGAGAGTGAGAAGAGTGGTGTCTAATGATGAACAGTTTGATACTAGAGTTGACGAGATGGGGAAAAAATTCCTTAATAGGGGTTATCCGTACAAATTGGTGGACAAAATGAAACAAAAGGTGGTGGCTGTTGACCGTGAGTCTACGCTTCAAGGTAAAAAGAAGAGCAAGGAACAAAAACGTATTCCCTTTGTTTCCACGTATGGTGACCATAGTGGGGAGATTGCACGTATTATACGTAAGGAGTGGCATATCCTACAGAAAGGGTTGCCTATGATAGGTGAGTTTGAGCATTTACCCATGATGGCGTACAAAAGACGCGCCAATTTACGAGATAAATTGGTTAAGACAGAAATGGGGGATTCCCGGGGGGATGGACAAAGGTATCTGGCACCAAGGAGGATGGGTTGTTATCCCTGCCTTGGTTGCTGCAACTGTGGCAATATGGTGAAGGGTATTACCTTTGCCCATCCCTACAGCGGTAAACCCTATAAAATAAAAGAGTTTTACACATGTAGGTCTCGTGACGTGGTGTATATGATCACATTCCCTTGTGGCCTCATCTATAAAGGTGAGACCACAATGGAGGCCCGCAAACGTATTAATTCCCATAAGAGCAACATTAGACGGGCACATATGGATAAACCTGTAGCTAAGCATTTCCTTGAGCGTGGACACTTGGTCAATCAGCTGCGGTTCCGGATTATCGACTCGGTCTGTAAAATGAGACGAGGGGGTGATAGGGACCGTATTTTGCGCAAGAAGGAACTGAAGTGGATTTTTGAATTGAAGGCACTCCAACCATTTGGGATGAATATTGAATTTAATGTAGGCAACATATAGGTGGTCCATGTGACAGAATGCTGAATTATGTACTCAGTTTAGTGATTTTTAACTAGTCCTTGTTTTTAGTAGAGTTTTACACATTTATGTCACATTGTTTTGCACACTGAACACGGCTCCATGACGCAGAAGGCAGCGGTGGAGGAATTTGCCCCCCTCCATCGCTGGAGATTGATGTATGATCGCTCCGCTCTCAATATACTGTGGGGATGTTTGATGTCAGCAGTCTGGGGCGGTCAGTTAAGCGTCCCTAGCAACAGAGCGTGTTCTGAGGGAGGAGTTGGAGGCGGCTCGGCGGCACTGTTGATCGCTAGGACGGGCTGGTTTGCGATCATGTGACCAGAGCCAGGCACGTGAGTGCAAGACTCCGCCTCCCTGGACATGCGCTCTTGAAGCAGGGGGACGCGATACTGGCGTGCTGCATGGGGGTATGTGTTCCTTAGTGATTCACCCTATACATAGGAGGATGGTTGTATGTATATCAGGTGATTATGTATTCACGCACCTGTTATAGGGTGGATAATGTATTCCTGATTGCAGTATGTCATTGGCCACGTCCGTTTGTGGAGGTGTGGCTTCCACTTTTTAAGCAGGGGTAATTGGGGATCACTGTATGCTTGACAAAGGCTATGTCATAGCCGAAACGTAGCAATTTTCCTGTAACCACGTTTTTACATGTAAGCAGTTCCCAATAAAGGGATTTTTTTCACCGGATATGCTGCCTCCGCTATTGCTCATTGGACTCCTTGCACAGTCAGGCATTATCCAATCAATGCTGCCAGTGTCGAACTGCACAGGACAACCCTCACTGGCCATACACATTGGATCTATCTCAGCAAAACCTGCCGACCTAGTCTAGTTCAGTCGACCATCTAACGTGTATGGGCTCTCCCCACTCTCCCTCTACGGCTGCTGTTGAGGGAGATAAGGATCAGGCATGCTGGATATCAACTTCCTGATCCTTTGGTTTAGGGCTCGTTCACACGACCGTGTGCTGCCTGTTTCCGTATTGCGGACCGCATTTGCACAGCACAGGCACGGCCTTCACGCGTTCGTATGACCGAGCCCTTACGGTGAGAAAAGCTGCTGACTGAGGTGTTTGGGAGAAGCTTTCTCCCCTCTCTTCATTCACTACATAGCCGTGCTCGACTGATCCAAGCATGCAGATGTATGGAGGATAGAAAGAGATAGCTTAGGCCAACTGTTATCTCATGTCTATGGCCAGCTTTACCTTTCATCAACAGTCCTTAAAAAATATGTTTAAAGCGGTTGTCCACTTTTGGATGCCATTCTGCATGACTGCCCCCCCCCCCCCCGTGTTGCTGACCCCCACCTGCGTCAAATTCCACCACACTGTGGTTCCACTTGTCAACATCCGGTTTGATGTCAGTCACGTGTGCGGTTGCAGCCAAAGACTGGCCGCATGATGTGTCCCCCAGCTGTCACGTCAGTGGTTCATGTGACACATGGGGACACATCACTGCTGTGGCGAACTATTGGCTGCAGCAACAGACGTGACCTTATCGAACCGGATGGTAACAAGAGGGACCAAAGGAGCTGGAACCCTACGGCAGGGAGCAGATAAGTATGCTTTCCTCTGCAGGTCCAGTGACGTGGAAGGGTCTAGCCAAAAGGCCCCCCCGAGGGTGGACAAATATGTACAGGTATTGCACCAGTTTTTAGTCAACAACCCCTTTAAGAGTATGTTCACATGGTGGATTTTGCAAAGGCGATTTATGCCGTGATTTTCATTTTAAATGACATGACCTGTTTGCAGTTTAGTCCCACTGAATGGGCTAAACCCACCTGTCACGGATTCCAGCAACGTCTGTCGAGACACTGCATTAAGAAGGGACATGTCCCTTCTTGGCCCAATCATGGCTTTAAACCGCCGGCTGCGTGAACAATAACCCAGTTGTATAGGTGCTACTACATGACAGAATACACCAGTGCCACTAATGAGTATATTGCATATTGTGTGGTACTACTGTGTGAAGACTACTAAGTGGTACTGTCACATGGGCACTAGTGTGTCACATACTAGAACCTCTAAGAAGTACTAAAAGTACCCATACAGAAAGGTCCCTCTATAACACGGCTTCTTAAATGATTTTTCCTGGGGTCTCACCAGTCAGAACATGATGACGTGTGGTCCTCAACTCCCATGGTTGAAGCGCCTTAGAAATATTACTCAAATTACCTTTCATTTGTTTCCCAAAACCAGCAACTAAAGATTCCTGCAGCAAGAGATAAGCAGCTTATGATAAATTCTAGGAAAACCTTCTCCATAGATGTTCTCATCAACAACTGTTGGGTAACCCACTGGTGATGTTGGCCTCACAGTTTGAGGAGCACCGATTTCTGATGCTTGTATAATTGAATCTAACTGTACTCTCTATATTGTACTTCATGTGGTAATGTAATATATGTAGTTGGAGATGTTCAATATTGGTGTGATACCCATGGTAGCGTTATTACCCTGCACAGTATTCACCATGCAGCAGTGATACCACCGTATCTTCCAGACTGCTTGCTTCCACGATGATCAGCCCATACAAAAATAATACTTCATGTTCAGATCCGTTGTCTTTCTTGATATTAGTAGCAAATTTTAATATAAACATTTTCAAATTCCACATGAAAAACACCATCGTATTGAGGACCAAATACTGGAACTACACTGCATTCAGTGTCTCATCACATCATTACAAAGTGTAGTTACTACCATGTTCTTCCTACGTGCACCAGTTGGCCACAACAAAATCGAGGTAGAAATTTTCTGGACTGAGAATTGTCTAAAACAGTTTGGACACATGAACCTCATTGGTCTTCTGGCTCAGTCCATAAAAATGCTGCCTGTCCTATTAGAAGTTGGCCCAAGAGCTTTAAACACTTCACGTCATCATCTGATACCTTCATGGCCTCCTTAATTACATGGGAAAATATACAGTACATTTAGACATTTAGTGGTGATAGATGTGCAGGGAAGCTCAGAATGGTGAACACACAAAGCCCTATGTTCTCAGGATGGTTTCACTATGCCACATCAGGTCTATAAAACAGAATACATACAGAATATTTGCATTGACAAAGAAATAAATTAGTTCATCATCCTTTGAGTTGTTAGTCCTTCTTGGCCAGTTCACATTCCCTCTTCACCCGGGAGAAAGGTCCGAGTTCCTTGCAGAATATAAATTCCCAAAGTACACGTCCCCATGATGTGTGGTAAGGCAGGTTGTCATAGTACTCTGCAGCAATTCTACGGACCTGATAAAGTGGAGAAAAAAAAACTATCAGTGAAGTGGACGGTGGCAAAGGACAAAAATTGAGAGTTAGTTTAGCCACGATTGCCATTAAAAGACAGAAGACAATATTGCTGGTCAGAGGTACACACATATATCAGAGGGGCCCTCTCTACATGAGATTTCTGCCAAATGTATGCTTTTATTAAATGGAGGCTTCATAAAACAGGTGATCTATGAATATGGTGCTCAATCTGAACACCATATTACACTGATAAATCTATCCCATATTAGAAAACTGTCTGCCTGCAGTCACCACTAGAGGGAGCTGAGTGCATGGAAATGTATACAGTTGCCATAGAAGCGGTAAAATCTATATGCTGAGCTCCCTCTAGTGGCAGCTACAGGAAAATGCTGAGATTTCATCATGGGAAACAAGAGAAGAGAGTTAAGCGCTGGGCCACCTTTCACCGTGGTTGGGTTATGCCACTGCTGCTGGCTATACATGTCCTGCTATAAAATATGGAATGTATATGTAAGTATGGAAGAGCACCCCATTTCTTCATGAGCAAAAAATAAATGATATTGTCGATTTATGTAGCAGTTATGTACCATTGGCAACACCTATGTCCCGGCAGTAATCATTTTCCTTGAGATATCTATACAACTATGGTTGTGAGGGCCCACATTTACTAGGAGGTGCGATTTGACACATGTAAGTTTAGATAACGTTTCCACGCCTAGTCTGAAAAGGAGCATAGCTTGCTGGAAAGCGATATGGCTTCATGCGAAAGTGGACGTGGCCTAAGATGCGCCGTTTTGGGTAAAAATTGTGCCACAAAGCAGGCGTAAAACTTTGTTTTAAAGTAAGTCAACCAATAGTTGGCACAGAGTCAGAGAAAGGTGTCCATCCCTGCACCACATGTATCCCCCAGCCTGAACCCCTGTGATAGATCTGGTGCAGGTCTAGACAGCCGGTCTAACGCCAACTACAGGCTTAGTAAATCTACCCGAAAATCTGCATGGAGATGGTATTGTTCCTGTGCTTACTTGGTTTCCTTCCTCACTGATAGATTAGTTGGGCCTTCCACAGGTCGATCATGCCCTGGCTATGCGGAGGCCCCAATTCTGAGTTTTTTCTACTGTTCCTAATATGAAACTCAGTGCCACACCGCTAATTTGGTGAGGTGAGGCAATCGCCTCAGGTGGCGCGGCCCTGGTGACAAGGTGACTCCGTAGTCATCTGTTTTGCCGTCCTCAGGACAGCGATACAGATGGATGCTGTGGGGCAGGGGAGAAGCGTCTTCCTTCCCTGTTTCTCTGATAGGCTGCAGGCCTAGTGCCTGCAGCCTATCAGAGGCCGGTGCAGGCGGAGCGATGACGTCTGAGTAGTACAGGTGGGACACAGGCCGGAGGAGGCCTGCATCGCATCGCTGCCAGCCTAATGGAGGTAAGTATGTGAGTTTATTTTTTTTATATGTTACAATACAGGAGAGGAGCGCTATGGGGCTACTTGTTACTGGCACATGAGTGGGGAGCATCTATGGGGGGAAATTCTTACTGGCACATTATTGGGGGGCATCTATGGGGGAACTTCCTACTGGCACATTATTGAGGAGCACTATGGGGGTATCTATGGGGGCACTTCTTACTGGCACATTATTAGGGGGCACTGTGGGGGCATCTATTGGGGCACTTCTTACTGGCACATTATTGGGGGGCATCTATGGGGCACTTCTTACTGGCACATTATTAGGGGGCACTGTCGGGGCATCTATGGGGGCACTTCTTACTGGCACATTATTGGGGGGCACTATGGGGGCACTTCTTACTGGCAAATTATTGGGAGGCACTATGGGGGCATCTACTGAGGCCACAAAGAAGGCGTATTTTATATGGGGGGCTCTGTATAGGGGCATTATGGTTGGTACTATGGGGAAGGGCAGAGAGGAGTACTATGGGGTCATCTACAGGGGGCACTAAGAAGGGGTATTTTATACTTGCAAATTATGTGGAATACTGAGGGCATCTACTGGGGCACTGTATATGGGGTATTTTATACTGGTACATTATGGGGGCACTAGGAGGAAGGGAGAGAGGAACACTATGGGGCATTTACTGGGGGGCACTATATAGGGGTATTTTATACTGGCACATTATGGGGGCACTATGGGGACATTAGCTCAACTGGGGGCATTAAAAGGGGGTATTTTTTGCACTGGCACACATTATAAGGGGGCATTTTTGTACTGTCACATTATAAGGAGAATTATTACTACTGGGGGCATTATTGTGGGCTTTATTACTACTGGGGGTCTATGGGGAACATGATTACTAGTATGGGCACTATGGGAGCATTATTACTTCTGGGGAACAGTGGGGACATGTTGGGGGCACTGTAGGAGCACTATTACTACCATGTGTGCTCTAGCAGATAATTATTACTATTGGTGGGACTTTGGGGAGCACTATTACTGTGGAGGCACCTTGGCACAGTATCAGCTTACCACAATTATTTTGGGGGGACGTTATGTTTACACTATTAGTGTCAGGGACAGTATTTGCTGGGCGCAGTTATTTTAGGGCGCTGTGTGCCAATAATTATTAAAGGGCACCATCTGCATGGTACTACTATTATCAGGGGGTTTATCTGTTTCTGCAGTATAGTATTGGGGAGCACAGAGACAGTATTGGGGGTGGTAGGATGATTTGTCTAGAAGATGGGAGGATGATGGAAAAGTAGTAAACTAAGAATTTATTTTTTGTCAAACTGCAGAGACGAGAAATGGCAAAAAAATTGTGGTCTGGTCTGAAGGTCTGAAAGGAGAAGATGAGGAAAGAGAACATCTACATGAAAGTAGACGTCAGTGGATGTAAGAGGTATGAGGCGCTGTATTACCCTGTATGTTCTGGAGTGATGTACGTAATGTTAGGAGGAAAGGGGTTAGGTTGAGAATTTGGTATGGGGGGGAGGGGGTGCGCTTTTGGGGGGGAATCCGGGGTCCTCCAGCCACAGCCCCCCGCTCCGTTCTCATTGTAGGTGCGAGTCCCAGAGGTGGGACCCGCACCTATCAGACAATGGGGGCATATCCTAGCGATATGCCCCCATTGTATGTGATGGGAATACCCCTTTAAAGAGAATTTGTCATAGGAAAAAACTTGTTTAAATAACATTTTTTATGTTATACTTTTATTTTTAGAATTTTTTTTAAATCACAGTAGCGCCGCGGTCTTCTCGTAGTTTTGCCTAAGCCATGTAACACAGTCATCGGTCACATTGTCAAGACCAGGGGTGGGCAACCTGCAGCACTCCATCTGTTGTGAAACTACATGTCCCAGCATGCATACTTACTCTGCTCTTCTCAGAACTCTCATAGAAATAAATGGAGCATGCTGGGAATTGTAGTGTCAAAACAGATGGTGTGCCACGGGAGGTTGCCCAACCCTGCCCTAGGCTCAGCTCAGCCTTATTGAATTTTAGGTTACGAAAGGCCACGGCACTACTGCAAGAGCCAGCGCCTTCCCAAACAGTTCATCTGCAGGGGTCCCGGGAGAACCCCTTTAAGGTTAGTGGCCACAAGCTGCAGGATTTTAGGATTTTTTTGTTGTAAATAGACAGAGACATGGAGATTAAACAATTCTAATTCCATTTTTCGTATCCATGGTTATGACCACCCTGTTATCCAGCAGCGGTGGCCATGGCCTCTTTGGTGGTTGAGACCGTGGGAGTGTGCATAGTCCAGCACTTTTTTCTATAGTGTGCAAGCACGACCACTGCTGCTGGATTGCTGGGTGGTTGTAACCATGGAAACCAGCAGTGTATAATGTGATGAAAAATGAATCTAGCCAGTAAAGGAGGTAATATGGCCAATCACAATACATTAGTAAGTGCCTTGTATTCACTTTCTCTATATGATAAATGCCACTTGTTGAAATGAGACAACCCCTTTAATCAACTGGTCGTTTTCTGATAACACCTTTCCTTTAAATGGGAATGCCCCAAACACAGGACTGGAGCCATTTCTCGCTGTATGCGTCCTGTGTGTGGCCTACAGTAAGAATTCTCATGTCCGCACCATTAAAGAATGCTAGATGGGACATTTTTACGTAAGTACATTCTCATTGGAATACTCATTTAAGCAGGGGCGTAGCTACTACGGACGCAGGGGAAGCGGCTGCTACGCGTTCATAACTCAGGAAGCGGCCTGGTGAGTAGGACAAATGGATTTATTTTCACGGGCCCAGGGAGCAGTGAATATGATGCTTCCAGTCCTAGCACTGGTGTTACTCACCGCTCCCTGGTCTTATTTTCCGGGCTGCTGGCAGCGCACAGCTTCAGGATGGAACGCAGTGTGCGTAGGAGAGCACTATGACCTGACGCTGTACGACATTAGAGAGGAGAAGAGAGGCGAGTACTTTTTTTTTTGTCCCGTCTAAGGTCTGCTTTAAAAGGACCAGAGTGGGGTGACCTGTTCAGACAGTTGCTGTGGAGCCCAGTCCGTTCTAATTACGCCATTGCATTTAGGACAGCATAAGTGAGTGAAGTAAACCGTCGTGGAAGAAAGTGTGTTTGGTACCGGTCATGGAGATCATACGTGACTAATATTGGAGGTTTAGGTGTAATGACAGAGAGGGTTGCGTGAAAAACGCAGAATATAGAACCTGCTGCGATTTTCACATAACGCACAAGTGATGCGTGAAAAACAACGCTCATGTGCACAGACCCATTGAAATGAATGGGTCCGGATTCAGTGCGGGCGCAATGTGTTCGCATCACGAATTGCACCCGCACGGAATACTCGCTCTTCTGCAAGGGGCCTAAGAATTTACAGAATGAAGAAGGTTTAGTAGCAGAAGAAGATTGCATCATGGCTGAACTCAAGGAGATTGTTGCTTTTACGATGCAGTTAGGTAATGTGTTACAACAAGATCAATCACATGCTGACTGCAAAGTCCGATCAACCTGTCCTACCTGAAAGCGTAGATGAACTTTGGAACCTGCTCTACTGCTCCTGTCAGCCTCTTTTGTGCTAGTGGCTGTAAAGTCCCCCATGCACATTACTGCATTGTCGGCTGAACCCGCCAAGAATGGCGGATTCACCTGACAACCTAATGTGTGTTGGGAGATCCTGATGCTCCCCTGACAGAAGATGTTGGGGGAAGGAAGGATCAGGCAAAACAACGTTTTTTCTACTGATCTTTCTGCTCTCCCAGGAGATATGCCTCCACCAGCAGTGTCTGGAAGGGGTTTTCTCCTCTTTACCCATTGACTACACAAAGACTTTTGGCCACACTGAACATATACGGTATGTGTATGGGAAGGCGGGAGGGAGTCGGCAAAAAGCAACTAAATGTACAGTTGCAAGAAAAAGTATGTGAACCCTTTGGAATGATATGGATTTCTGCACAAATTGGTCGTAAAATGTGATCTGATCTTCATCTAAGTCACAACAATAGACAATCACAGTCTGCTTAAACTAATAACACACAAAGAATTAAATGTTAGGCTACTTTCACACTGCCGTTTCAGGGTCGGCCTGTGAGATCCGTTCCAAGGCTCTCACAAGCGGCCCCAAACGGATCAGTTTGGCCCCAATGCATTCTGAATGGAAAAGGATCCATTCAGAATGCATCAGTTTGGCTCCGCTCTGCCTCCATTACGCTCTGGAGGCGGACACCAAAACGCTGCTTGCAGCGTTTCAGTGTCCGCCTGGCGGTGCGGAGCCAAACGGATCCGTCCTGACCTACAATGAAAGTCAATGGGGACGAATCCGTTTACATTGACACAAATATGGTGCAATTGTAAACGGATCCGTCCCCCATTGACTTTCAATGTAAAGTCAGGACGGATCCGTTTGACTTCACTTAGACTTAGACTTTTTTTGATTAAAAGTGTATGCAGACGGATCCGTACTGAACGGATACCAGCGTTTGCATTTATAGGTGTTTGCAGATGGATCCGCACCTAGCGCAGGTGTAAAAGTAGCCTTACCATGTTTTTATTGAACACACCACGTAAACATTCCCAGCGCAGGTGGAAAAAGTATGTGAACCCCTAGACTAATCTCCAAGAGCTAATTGGAGTGAGGTGTCAGCCAACTGGAGTCCAATCAATGAGATGAGATTGGAGGTGTTGGTTACAGCTGCCCTGCCCTATAAAAAACACACACCAGTTCTGGGTTTGCTTTTCACAAGAAGCATTGCCTGATGTGAATGATGCCTCGCACAAAAGAGCTCTCAGAAGACCTACAATTAAGAATTGTTGACTTGCATAAAACTGGAAAGGGTTATAAAAGTATCTCCAAAAGCCTTGCTGTTCATCAGTCCTCGGTAAGACAAATTGTCTATAAATGGAGAAAGTTCAGCACTGCTGCTACTCTCCCTAGGAGTGGCCATCCTGTAAAGATGACTGCAAGAGCACAGCGCAGACTGCTCAATGAGGTGAAGAAGAATCCTAGAGTGTCAGCTAAAGACTTACAAAAGTCTCTGGCATATACTAACATCCCTGTTAGCGAATCTACGATATGTAAAACACTAAACAAGAATGGATTTCATGGGAGGATACCACAGAGGAAGCCACTGCTGTCCTAAAGAAAACATTGCTGCACGTTTACAGTTTGCACAAGAGCACCTGGATGTTCCACAGCAGTACTGGCAAAATATTCTGTGGACAGATGAAACCAAGGTTGAATTGTTTGGAAGAAACACAAAACCCTTATCCCAACTGTGAAGTATGGTGGTGGGGGTATCATGGTTTGGGGCTGCTTTGCTGCGTCAGGGCCTGGACGGATTGCTATCATCGAAGCAAAAATAATTTCCCAAGTTTATCAAGACATTTTGCAGGAGAACTTAAGGCTAGCTGTGCACCTACTGAAGCTCAACAGAAGATGGGTGTTGCAACAGGACAACGACCCAAAGCATAGAAGTAAATCCACAACAGAATGGCTTAAACAGAAGAAAATACGCCTTCTGGAGTGGCCCAGTCAGAGTCCTGACCTCAACCCGATTGAGATGCTGTGGCATGGCCTCAAGAAAGCGATTCACACCAGACATCCCAAGAATATTGCTGAACCGAAACAGTTCTGTAAAGAGGAATGGTCAAGAATTACTCCTGACCGTTGTGCACGTCTTAGGGCTCCTTCACAGATCCGGCAGGCTGGTCTCCCTGTCGGTTCCGTCCTTCCGCTGTTTCGCCGTATCGCTGGACCGCCGCTCCGTCCCTATTGACTATAATGGGGACCGGGGCTGAGCTCCTGCGCAGCACGGCGGTGCACGGCGAAAGCCGCCGGACTAAAAAGTCGGTCATGCAGGACTTTTTAGTCCGGCTGCTTTCGCCGTGCACCGCCGTGCTGCGCCGGAGCTCAGCCCCCGCCCCTAGTATAGTCAATAGGGACGGAGCGGCGGTCCGGCGGCTCGGCGAAACAGCGGAAGGACGGATCCGACAGCGAGACCAGCCTGCCGGATCCGTCCTGCCGCAAGTGTGAAGGAGCCCTAATCTGCAACTACAGGAAACGTTTGGTTGAAGTTATTGCTGCCAAAAGAAGGTTCAACCAGTTATTAAATCCAAGGGTTCACATACTTTCTCCACCTGCACTGTGAATGTTTACATAGTGTGTTCAATAAAAACATGGTAACATTTAATTCTTTGTGTGTTATTAGTTTAAGCAGACTGTGATTGCCTATTGTTGTGACTTAGATGAAGATCAGATAACATTTTATGACCAATTTGTGCAGAAATCCATATCATTCCAAAGGGTTCACATACTTTTTCTTGCAACTGTGTATGCCCAGCTTAAAGGGAACCTGTCACCGGGATTTTGTGTATAGAGCTGAGGACATGGGTTGCTAGATGGCCGCTAGCACATCTGCAATACCCAGTCCCCATAGCTCTGTGTGCTTTTATTGTGTAAAAAAACAGATTTGATACATATGCAAATTAACCTGAGATGAGTCCTGTCCCTGACTCGTCTCACGTACAGGACTCATCTCAGGTTAATTTGCATATGTATCAAATCTGTTTTTTTACACAATAAAAGCACACAGAGCTATGGGGACTGGGTATTGCGGATGTGCTAGCGGCCATCTAGCAACCCATGTCCTCAGCTCTATACATCAAATCCAGGTGACAGGTTCCCTTTAAGGCAGGAGTTGGCTGCAGTGATTTATGGAGGCCATCATCTCTCTGACTTTGTTCTCTCCCTTTGTCTCTCGTAGCAGTTTTATCATAAGATAAAGTGTAAGCATTAATTGATACACTACCTAAAACCTGAAATTAAAAAACTCTAATAAATCTTTACATTATCCTTTGCTTATGATTCATTCACTATAATTATTCACTGTTGGGCAGTTCTATATAAATTCTATTTGCAATAACTGTTTTATTGCCCTATTAGATTTTATGAGCGATAATTAATGAGAACCTGCTGATGTTGACAGCAAGGAAAAGTGGCGTCATCACTGGTTATCACTTTCTTCTCCAGTCCTGGACACACCCAGAACAGTGAGAACAGCAGGGCTAGGTGATACCTGTAGCGTCCAGCCGACAGGTACATGTAATTCTTACAGCCAGCCTTAGGCGCCTTGCAGACGAGCGTGAGCAAATTAGGTCCGGATGCGTAGCAGATGCGTTCAGTGAATAATGTGCGATTTCGCATGCAAGTTCATTCAGTTTAGGCCTCATGCACACGACCGTTGTTCTGGTCCGCATCCGAGCCGCAATTTTTGCGGCTCAGATGCGGACTAATTCACTTCAATGGGGCCGCAAAAGATGCGGACAGCACTCCGTGTGCTGTTCGCATCTGTTGCTCCGTTCTGTATCCCCACAAAAAAAAATATAACATGTCCTATTCTTGTCCGTTTTGAGGACAAGAATAGGCCGCCTGTTCCGTTCCGCAAATTGAAAAAGGCACATGGGCGGCTTCCGTGTTTTGCGGATTCGCAATTTGCAGACAGCAAAAAACAGAATGGTCGTATGCATGAGGCCTTAGTATGTGATCGCGTTCAGTTGTTAAGCTTTTATTGTGCTCGTGCAATGCGTTTTAATGCGTTTTGTGCACGCGTAATAAAAAACGGAAGGTATACAAACAACATCTCTTAGCAACCATCCCTGAAAAATGCATTGCATCTGCACCTGCTTGCGATTTTCACGCAGCCCTATTCGCTTCTATGGGGCCATCATTGCGTGAAAAACAGAGAATATAGAACATGCTGCGATTTTCACTCAACGCAGAACCGATGTGTGAAAACGAACGCTCCTGTACACAGACCCTTTGAAATGAATGGGTCCGGATTCAGTGCGGGCACTATAGGGTGTTTCATTTTGTAATGGAACAAAATAATAAAATTTAAAATTTTTGCAGACTTCGCTTACCCAAATTTTAGGAAGATTAGATAATATTTTGAGGTTGCACACTTTGATCGGTTTTGTAAAAGTAGGGAAAAAAATTGATTTTTAAATGTTAATTACTTTTATTGGGAAAACTGGAAATCTAAAACTTAAAATAATATTAAAACTAGACACTAAGATTATTAGGTAGTATGATAGGCAAAACATGTGTTATATTAATCAACTTTGAACAATGCAATCCCTTCTTTTGTTAGCTTGGGGACGACTTTTCTGTGATACTCGACTACCCTCAACAAGATATGTTTTTCTTGTTCGTCCTGACCAATTCGTTAAACTTTTTTATCAGAGCAATTCCTCTTTCTGCGGTATCATTGACCACGTTAAGAGCGTTCACATTGGTTCTTAGAGATGGATCCCAAACAATTCAAAGAACGTCTTTGTTTTATTAGTAACAAAATTGTTTAGGTCTTTTCCTTCAAAAACTAGGTTTTTACCCTCTAATCGTTTCGTTTCCTTTTTCTATGCAGGTTTGGTTTCTAAATTTTTTGTCATATTTTCCTTAACAGCCTGAGTAATACATTCGTCCAAAAAAGCCAAACCTACGTTTGTTTCTGACAGATACCAAAGGTGTCTCTTAGCAACTGTGAGAGCACTTTTTTTTTTTTACGTCTGCATCTGGGTAAGTGCTCAGAGGCTGGAGCATATCCAAATCATTCTTTGGAGCCCATCGACTTACAATTGCCTCGTGCAAAAAGTGAACATATATGAGGCTGACAAAATGTGCAACCTGTTTCATTCTTTTCAATTCTCGTTGAGGAATATTCAACTGTTTAGTAAAGAGGGCAATTTTAAGTGCATATATTGCCTTTGCCATCCACTTTGCTTGATGCAGAGCCCCGGGATCCTAAAACTGAAGTCATTTTTAGTCCAACCTCCTAGGTACAGGAGTGAGAGTAGTAATAAAAGTTATCAATGTGTGCAACCCCTCAATATTATACAATCTTCTTGAAATATGGCATATATATTTTTTACATCACTGAGACTCGGGGCGTAAGCAAAGTCATATGAAAATCACATCTTTGGAAAAATGAAACACCCTAGGGCACAATGTGTTCGCGGAATACTCACTCATGTGAAAGGGGTCTTAGACTCCTCTAAGCTCTACTGAGCTGATTCTCAGATGTCCTACATATTGCCCAAGCAAAGCTACTTTTCATCAATTCCATGAAAATTCAATATCCATCGAAAGCCATTTTGTTTTAGAATTTTTGGCTGTTTTTCATTTTGCGGTGCTATACTATTGAAAATTAAACAGGAAATATTGTCCTTCTGTAGCCAGGGAAGGACTAGACATAGACCCTACAGGGAAATTTCCTGGTGGGCCGATACCCATGGTGGCCACTACAGCCCTCCTCAGGCTGCAGAGTATGTAACAATCTGATGCTCTTAACATTAATGGGAGCATCAGGTACTTATGTACCCAGCTGGGTACCACAGATGACCTGAATTATCTGGAAGGTGATACAGTTGAATACTGCGGTGGGAACAGGAGCCTCATGGCTTCCTGGCCATTTACATGCAGTGATCTCCTCCAGAGTATGAGGAAGAGTGATCCCTCAACCCCATACAGAATTATTGTTTCTGGGCGGCAGATCGCTGTTTAGACAGCACAATCTGTTGTCCAGAAAAGATGATTGGTGGTGCCTGCACGAACGACAGGATCATCTGATGAACGACTGTTTTGTTCATTCATCAGGTAATCGGTGGCACATCTACAAGGACAGATTGTCGGGAATGATTGTACCCAATAATCTGCCCGATATTTGGCTCCTGTAAATCCACCTTAAGAAAGTCATCTTTCAAAGACTCATGTTCTACAATGGTCTTTGATATCCCCCTTGCTGCTGAAGGATGCACAGGCCTCATCATTAATTAGATGCAGAGGCGGCTCTTCCAATAGGCCACTTACGCCGCCGCCTACGGCTTCGCACTGGTGGGGGCCTCTCTCTGGCTCCCACCCGACATAGCCACTAGTACAATTATTGGCTTCCGCTGCAGGGGCGGACTGAGCGATCGGGCACTTCGGATGTGGTCCGAGGGCCCGGCAGGGAAGGGGACCCGTGGCGGCGGCAGGTCACAGGGAGATGAACGCTTCCATTGTGGAAGCGTTCATCTCCATAGTCATCTGTATCACCGTCCTCAGGACAGCGATACAGATGGCTGTGCTGTGGGGCAGGGGAGGGAGAGGTGTCTCCCTTCCCTGTTCCTCTGATAGGCTGCCGGTACAAGGTCCGCAGCCTATCGGATGCCAGTTCATTCAGCGTGATGATGTAATCGCGCCGCCTAAACCGTACGGCGTGGGATACATGCCGGAAGAGGCCTGCATTGCAGCGGAGGTAAGTAAAAGTGTTTGTTTTTTCCGGACTATCTGTTACTGGCACATGGAGGGGGGGGGGGGGAGAAGGAGAGAGGCACTTGATACTGGCACATGGGGGGGAAGGAGAGGGGCACTTGATACTCGCACATGGGGGGAGGAGAGAGGCACTTCATACTGGCATATGGGGGTGGGGAAGGAGAGAGGCACTTGATACTGGCACATGGGGGGCACTTGATACTGGCATATGGGGGGAAGGAGAGAGGCACTTGATACTGGCACATGGGGGGGAAGGAGAGGGGCACTTGATACTCGCACATGGGGGGAGGCACTTGATACTGGCACATGGGGGGAGGAGAGAGGCACTTCATACTGGCATATGGGGGTGGGGAAGGAGAGAGGCACTTGATACTGGCACATGGGGGGCACTTGATACTGGCATATGGGGGGAAGGAGAGAGGCACTTGATACTGGCACATGGGGGGCACTTGATACTGGCATGTGGGGGGGGGGCACTTGATACTGGCACGTGGGGGGGAAGAGAGGCACTTGTTACTGGCACATGGGGAGGAGAAGCACTTGTTACTGGCACATGGGGGGGAGAGGCACTTGTTACTGGCGCATGGGGGGGAGAGAGGCACTTGTTACTGGCACATTATTATGGGGCACTATGGGGGCTTCTACTGAGGCCACAAAGAAGGGGTATTTTACATGGGGGGCTCTGTGTGGTACTAGTATTATCAGGGGTATCATCTGTTTCTGCAGTATAGTATTGGGGAGCACAGCGGCACAGTATTGGGGGTAGTAGGATGATTTGTCCAGAAGATGGGAGGATGATGGCAAAGTTGTAAACTAAGATTTTTTTTTGTTGTCAAACTGCAGAGACGGAAAATGGCAACAAAATGGTGGTCTGGTCTGAAAGGAGAAGATGAGGACAGAGAACATCTACATCAAAGGAGACGTCACTGGATGTAAGAGGTATGGGGCGCTGTATTTCTGTAGTGATGATATCAGGGGCGCAACGATCGCGGTGCGACCGCAGGGTGGAGGTGGGATATGGGCGTGGCTGGAGGCAGAACATGGGCGTGTCTGGAGGTGAAACATGGGTGGTCCCTTGATCTATTTTGCCCGGGGGCCCTGAGGGTTCTCAGTCCGCCCCTGCGCACAGGCACGTCTTCTGAACATTGCCAGCCCTGCCCCTAGAGCGCTTCGCAGCCACGCAGGGGAGAAGAAGAAGGAGCCAGGGCCCTCACCTCAGTCCGTGTCTGGCTGCCGCCCACAGACAGACAGTGGTGCCCGACCAGTGAATGCCGCCTTGCCCAGTGCCCACTCCAGTATACCCTGTACTGTCATGTCACTCACTGTGCATGTTAACCCTGTACTGTTAGTTACAGTGCAGGGTTAATATGCACAGTGATGTCACATACAGTACAGCCAGCCCAGGGTTAATATACAATGTGACATCACAGTACAGGGTTAATATGCACTGTGACATCTCAGTATAGCCAGGGTTAATGCAGAGTGTTAATATGCAATGTGAATATAAGCCCTGTACTGTGTTGACAACAAGCCTGTCACAGCTGAGGATGGGGGAAAACCCTCAGCCGTGCGATGCCATATGATGGTAGTCACTGCTCGACCAGGAAGACAGAATTAGGAAGCAGGTCACCTCCTAGAGCTTCCCTAATCTGACCCTAACTCCTAGTTGCATGAGCTGACCTTGATGGTAGAAGGGCTCATGCTCCGGAACCTCGGATCCCTACTAATCCTGGACGCGGAGAAACCGGAGTCTAAAGTGGCCAAGCTGCAAAAGGAGGGGGAACATATACAACATGGCAATGGCAGGTACATGCCACAAACACAACACTCACCTGCCACAGACACTAAGCCTGGAACCTATGTGCAAGTGCTGCTGTCCACAACAAGGGACACAGCACACAACACACATCACACAGGAACCCAGGACCATAAAGTGCAATAAACAAGCATAACACAAACACATCTTCATAACATAAAACAAGAGTTATGACCACAAGGGTGGCCCTCACTGGAGAGATGGTGAATAACCAGAAGGCTGTCTCCAGCAAACCATGGCTGAAGAACCCCTCAGCTTCAGGTCTCCACAGAGGCTTTATTGCCCAAAGTGGCCACACCCACACAGACACACTGTGGGAAGGGAGTTAACCCTTCCATCACCAAACAGGGTAGTGAAGCCACTAAAAAGGGGAAGTGCACAAACAACTATCACACTGCAGCTGTTACCGGCGTCAACGACATGCGTGGCAACCGTGTCCTGGGAGTCGGCCAGAAGGCCGAGACACTGCCAACACATGTAAGCAAAACAACATGTTGCTACGGGCAGCCACAGGCGAATGGAAGTGTCACAGAGCACACATACATAAACCCCGTGCACACCAGACATAGAAAGTGCATACAAACACAAACACATAACCAAAGGCAACCGCACGCATACCTGTTGTCCGCGGCAACCGCACTTGAGGCCAACAACTAAGTTCCCCCAGCTGCGGTTGACACAACACCCAGACCGCGGGCAACTGCATGCGGCTCCCAAGGAGTCACGACCATGAACATGGGCGTGACAATGCCCCCTCCATGTATCTCTTTGAGAGAGTTGGAGAAAAACGAATGCTGTATCTCTGTCTCTCCTATAGAGAGGAATGGAGGGGGCGTGCTGCTCTGAAGCCTAGCAGAGCCGGCGTTCTGGGCGCTGGGCAGCAGATCGGGGCGCACCCCCATCCCCACGATCAGACATCTTATCTCCTATACTGTGGATAGAGAATATCTTGTGTTCGTAGGGGCCTCATGTTCGAGTTTCGCCTAAGGCCTCACAAAGTTTAGAGCCACCCCTGATTAGATGTATCATCAGGTGGATCATGCGCCAACACTGAAATCTACCCCAGCATCTAGCTGGAGTAGATTTCAGTCGTCATTTATGCCACTGGTGAAAATGGTAGTGAATGTGCCAGAACTGATGGTTCTGCCTATACCAGTCACCTTTTTCATAAAATGGAGATGGAAGCATAGAAACACTATTTCTGCCTAAAATTAGGCACAATGGCATTCAAAAAGTTGCAAACCAAGTTTTGTGACTTCTTTACAACAATAGTTATTTTTTTTTTTTTTTTTTTTTTTTTTTTTACAGCGGGTCATAATAAATGATCCCAAAGTGTCTCAAAAAGATACACCAACAAAGTTGGCCATATATTTTAGATTAACGTCAGCCAAACCTGCAGATTTTGGCATTGCTGGATAACTATTTAATGTGTACGGTGGCTTTCTGACCTAAAAAACAGATATGTAATGGATGTAGTCTTACCTCTGGAAGCTTGCTGCCAGGTATACTTGGAAAATCATGATGTTCCATGTGGTAGCCAACATTGAAGGTTAAGAGGTTGAGTGGTCCATAGTAAGAATAGGTTTCATAGCCCTTTAAAAACATGTAGTGCTCAGCAATAAAATGTCCAGATATTGGATGGAAACCCATTGACAAAATGGATCCACCCAGTAAGTACACGATAGGCTTTAATCCCCACAATGAGTAGATCAAAAAGTCAAAAGAAAACTGAACAATTGCATTGATAATCTCCATATGAGTTATGGGTTTAGGATTAACATATAATGGGCGTAAGACATAGAGGAGTGGTTGTATAATGAGCCAAATTATTTTGCGTATGGGGGTGCAGAAAAAATGCCCCTCAAAATCTGTTGGGATATCCACATCCAGGCCATCTCCCCCAAGATACCGGTGGTGGTCAATGTGGTATTTCTTGAAGGACGTTGAGTAGGGCATTGCAATAGGGAGGTTAGCAAACATGCCAAAATACCGATTCCAACGTGCTGACTTGTTACCAAAAGCAATGTTGTGAGAAATGTCATGAATAGCAAGAGTCAATGAATGGTTAATCACACCTCCAAAGGTATAGGCCCAGAAGAAAAGCCACTTCCAGGAGATATCACTGACAAGATAACAGCAAAGAATCTGAACAAGAACCATGCAGGAGACAGTCCATTTAAGCTGTGGGTCTGGTCCCATCAAATTCTTGATCTCTGGGTATTTGGCTGAAGGAAAAAACAAACAATACATTGTAATAGGTGACAATATAATTGGTGAATGTTCAATGCTATGTGATTCGAAAGAAGACAAATGCAAAAGATAAAGTTATGGGGTGAGATTAAAATCTTAGTGGAAAAGTAAGATCTTTATCATCTGAACCTGCCGTTTTTGGTGGGTTTGGCCAACTGCCTGATCTTTTTGTTCTCGGGAACATAAGCTGCTGCCAAAAGTGTCTAGCAGCAGTTTTCTTCCCTCTCCCCATTCAATATATATGTATGCTTGGCCAAGTTAAGCCATGCAAGCATATATATGGGAGAAGCTGAAGGGTTAGCTGTCAATTGCACACGTGTTCAGGCATGTGGTCTACCTCATGGCAGGCAAACTCTCTGCTCCATTCTTTGAAAAGGTTGTCTGAACTATAGTTCAAGTAGTGCCTGGCCTTGACTCTACAATGTAGGATTACAAAATCCTGCTTCTGGATTCCAAAAGTTCAAGTAGCTTACCTCCTGGGCAAGTCTGTCTCCTCTCCTCCTAACTCCTCACTCCTAATCTAACTAACTCTAACTTCCTATGGCTGGCCTATATAAATGGTGTTAGAGTGACCTCTAGTGTTGGTAGTGGTTAATGCATTTCACCAGCCTGTAATAGGAATTGAGCAGCATTGACAAAGGAAAATACAATGATTAGTGCAAGATGACATGAAAGGGCAGGGGCGGACATACCGCCTGTGCAGCAGGTTCAGCTGCACAGGGGCCCAGCAAGGGAGGGGGCCCATCCCAGTGCCAGCAGAGGCGTTTATTTTTTTATGTTATCATATTTTTCATTCCCTACCTCTGCTAACAGGGTAACCTGGGCACCTTGGTGTGGAGGTCGGGAGGGGCGGAGTTTGGGAGACTGGTTAGCACTTACTGCTAATCTGCTGCCCGTTTGTGTTTACACTCCATAGCTGAAGGACCTTCGATGACATCATAGTCATGTGATCTTTTCAGCAGTGGAAGTGGAGGTAGGACCTGTGATGAGGTCACCGTCATGTGACCAGTGCAGAAAGAGGCAGCGCTCAGCAGTGGAGACCTGTGATGCCATGGAATGAATGTGAGTGCCAGAGAAATGCTGGGAGATGTGGTTCTCACCATTATACCTCCTCCCTGTATGTGGGAGGGAAATATGTTATTTAACTGGGACTGTATGTTAGAGGGGCTGAAGGGAGGGGAGGGGTGTCAGTTACATAGGACTGTATGTTATAGAAGACTATAAGAAAGATATGTTGGAGAAGATTGGAGAGAGATGACTGTAGTTATTTACATAGGACTAGATATTTTAGAAGACTGGAGGGTAAGGAGTGATGTTATTTATATGGGACTATGTGTTGGAGGGTGGTGAAGAAGGGGATTTAAGTGGGGGCACATAAGAACATGGGACCAACACAGATGCCTTCAGTTGCCAAGCGCACATGTAACAGGTCAGTCCTTTAATTGTCCAAGTGTATGAGGGAGTCCTGAGGGATAGCTGAAGGCCTAGGGAGTATTTTACGATCAGCTATGGACTTTATTGGGGGGAGAAAGCTGGCACTAAAGTGTCTAGGGCAGCATCAAATCCAAATATGGACCACAGCAGCAGCAGGATGTAGTGTCACACATCATACTGCTGGTCTGTGTATGAGGAGGAGCGGTGCGGCGGGGAATCTGCTCCTCCTCCTACACAGACCAGCAGAGCAATGTGTGACACTATATCCTGCTACTGTAGTGGAGCGCCAGTGGCTGAACTGTGATCATGCGGAACTAGGTGAGTATATTTTTTTTAACTTCCTGTGAAGGGGGCACATATCTGACCATTACTACTATGTACTGGCATAAAGGGGGAATAATTACTATTTGGGGGTCATTAAGGGGACTGGGTGTGTATAGTTATTCTTTGGGCAGAGTTAGAGGCGTGACCTAGTATGAAAAGAATATATATACATATTGTCCACATACAGGGAGTGCAGAATTATTAGGCAAATGAGTATTTTGACCACATCATCCTCTTTATGCATGTTGTCTTACTCCAAGCTGTATAGGCTCGGAAGCCTACTACCAATTAAGCATATTAGGTGATGTGCATCTCTGTAATGAGAAGGGGTGTGGTCTAATGACATCAACACCCTATATCAGGTGTGCATAATTATTAGGCAACTTCCTTTCCTTTGGCAAAATGGGTCAAAAGAAGGACTTGACAGGCTCAGAAAAGTCAAAAATAGTGAGATATCTTGCAGAGGGATGCAGCACTCTTAAATTGCAAAGCTTCTGAAGCGTGATCATCGAACAATCAAGCGTTTCATTCAAAATAGTCAACAGGGTCGCAAGAAGCGTGTGGAAAAACCAAGGCGCAAAATAACTGCCCATGAACTGAGAAAAGTCAAGCGTGCAGCTGCCGAGATGCCACTTGCCACCAGTTTGGCCATATTTCAGAGCTGCAACATCACTGGAGTGCCCAAAAGCACAAGGTGTGCAATACTCAGAGACATGGCCAAGGTAAGAAAGGCTGAAAGACGACCACCACTGAACAAGACACACAAGCTGAAACGTCAAGACTGGGCCAAGAAATATCTCAAGACTGATTTTTCTAAGGTTTTATGGACTGATGAAATGAGAGTGAGTCTTGATGGGCCAGATGGATGGGCCCGTGGCTGGATTGGTAAAGGGCAGAGAGCTCCAGTCCGACTCAGATGCTAGCAAGGTGGAGGTGGGATACTGGTTTGGGCTGGTATCATCAAAGATGAGCTTGTGGGGCCTTTTCAGGTTGAGGATGGAGTCAAGCTCAACTCCCAGTCCTACTGCCAGTTTCTGGAAGACACCTTCTTCAAGCAGTGGTACAGGAAGAAGTCTGCATCCTTCAAGAAAAACATGATTTTCATGCAGGACAATGCTCCATCACACGCGTTCAAGTACTCCACAGCGTGGCTGGCAAGAAAGGGTATAAAAGAAGAAAATCTAATGACATGGCCTCCTTGTTCACCTGATCTGAACCCCATTGAGAACCTGTGGTCCATCATCAAATGTGAGATTTACAAGGAGGGAAAACAGTACACCTCTCTGAACAGTGTCTGGGAGGCTGTGGTTGCTGCTGCACGCAATGTTGATGGTGAACAGATCAAAACACTGACAGAATCCATGGATGGCAGGCTTTTGAGTGTCCTTGCAAAGAAAGGTGGCTATATTGGTCACTGATTTGTTTTTGTTTTGTTTTTGAATGTCAGAAATGTATATTTGTGAATGTTGAGATGTTATATTGGTTTCACTGGTAAAAATAAATAATTGAAATGGGTATATATTTGTTTTTTGTTAAGTTGCCTAATAATTATGCAAAGTAATAGTCACCTGCACACACAGATATCCCCCTAAAATAGCTAAAACTAAAAACAAATTAAAAACAACTTCCAAAATATTCAGCTTTGATATTAATGAGTTTTTGGGGTTCATTGAGAACATGGTTGTTGTTCAATAATAAAATTAATCCTCAAAAATACAACTTGCCTAATAATTCTGCACTCCCTGTATTCACAAGATGTTTTTTATTTGCACATATATGTTTATATGTGTATGTGTGGTTGGGGGAGGGGGGGGGGGGAGATACATCCTTTGCACAGGGGCCCTTTGCTGCCTGTGTCAGCCCCTGTGAAAGGGCATATAGTAATTTGGAGTGGCCCATACACACATAAGTGGGACACTACACATACTGACAGTGAACTTAGATTGTGAGCTCCATTGGGGACGGCTTGATGCTAATGTCTGTAAAGCACTGTGCAATATAGTAGTGCTAAATAAGTGCATAAAATAAATATCTTCTTTGGGGACATTATCTTGGGCTAAAAATCAATTTTCTTATTGATCTTCGTTTGCCCACCTCTTTTCACGCCCTTCTTCTCTTTAGTGACAGGGCCAGGGCAGCGCTGCTCTCCTCCCGCCGGCCGTGTCTACTGCAAAAATCTTGCGCCTGCGCCGTCCCGTTCAGTATTTGGCGCAGGCGCAGTGAAGGTAGGACGCTCGGCGGCTGCTGGCTTCCTGCCTGCGCTGAATACTGAACGGGACTTTTTTCACTGAAGGCTGATAGGAGATTCTTTGGAAATTAATTTTCAGCTGAGCAACATCAGTGAATTACAGATGACACGCGGATGGTAAAAACGGACACACAGACCAACCACGGATCCTTGACGGACATCTTCACAGATGAAAAACGTAAGCTTTTTTTACGGACGTGACACCGACACCGAAATGTGAACGAGGCCTTAAATTTTTTAAATTATTTTAAACCTTTATAGGGCTTGTCTGAGATTTTTAGTTATCTTAGACAACCCTATTAAAGGGGTTATGCGACCCCCAAAATGCCCCCCCATATGCCCTCACACACAATGTACTTACCTGGCTCCCTGTCACCCGCGTCGTTGCCACTGCATCTCCCCATCGTGCGGATGAAAAAAACTGCATCTGGGGTGGGGCAGCCAATGACGTGGATGAGGCTGACGGCCTGCTATCGGCTGCCCTACCCCCGACGCCTGATGTTTTCATACGTGCAATGGGGAGATGTAGCGGCGGCCGTGCAGGCTTCAGAAGCGACGCGGGTGATGGGGAGCGAGGTAAGAACTTTGTGTGTGAGGGCCCTGGGCATAGGGGGGGGGGGGTCGGATAACCCCTTTAAGAGCTCATGCACACGACCGTATGTATTTTGCAGTCCGCAAAAACACATATCCGCAAAAAATACGGATGACGTCCGTGTGCATTCTGTATTTTGCGGAACAGAACAGCTGGCCCCTAATAGAACTGTCTTACCCTAGTCGGTTATGCGGACAAGAATAGGACATGTTCTATCTCTTTGTGGATCAGACATATGGAAACAGAATGCACATGGAGTAACTTCCGTTTTTTTGCGGACCCATTGAAATCAATGGTTCCGCATACGGTCCGCAAAAAAAACCTACTTAACGGACACGGAAAGAAAATAAGTTCGTGTGCATGAGCCATTAGGCTGTGTTCACATCTTGCATGGTTACTGCCGCTGGTTTTTGCAATTACAGCAACAACGCTATGGTTTTGCCTGGGTGGTTTTTGGATATTTCTCTGAAATGGTATCAATTGCTATGGATGACGCAACCCTAGGAGTCGCCTAGGAGTGAATTAAGTTTTTTTCCACTCATAAAAGTGCTCGCATTAATAAGTGACTTTGATACAGAAGATGCCAATCAATGGGAGTGACTGTACCTGGCATCTTAATATCACGAGTTTGCTAATATTTATCAGGATAATAGATAGAGGCAGAAGTCGACTGCTCTGCTGGAATGAAGAACTGGCAATTAAGCCATATAATTGTATCCTGTTACCTCTCAGCCATATACATACCCCACACAGCTCCTATCATATCTGACATTTACTACGGGACCTAGAACAATAGCCACATGGCGTGGTGCGGGTCAGGTGCAGCTATGACACACGGTTGAGGAGTAACTAAGTAAATATGTAGAATCGTTCAGGCAGGTACTTTGACCAGTCATAGAGATAAAGATCCCCTTCCCCCCACATGAGCTTAATTATGTCATTATTTCACCACCCCCTCCCCCAAGTCTTCTTTGTCATTTAAAGGGGTACTCCATCACGTTACAAAAGCCTCTCCCGGGTTCTGCACATGATTTAAAAAAATTAAACGATCCAGCGGCATTGCCAAGCTCCTTGCCGCTGCCGGTCCAACGTTACCCAGGTCCTTGCTGCGCTCTACTCCCTGTTCTCGATACGGCAGGAAGTGGCTAGGGATGGTGATCAGCCAATCGCTGGTGGAGGCGGGTCACTGCTGCAGCTAGTGATTGGCCTAGCGGTATTTCCAGCCATCTCCATGCCGTGTTGAGCATGAGAGCTTTAAAATAAATAAAGTGGGTAAAATAAATAAATAAAAATAGGAAGTGGAGTGCCGCGCCATCAGAACGCAACAGCGGGGATCGGCAAGGTGATATGATTTTTAAAGTGGCAAATTATTATTTTTTTTTGGGGGGGGGGCATTTTTTCTTGGACCACCTGCATTTTTGCAGGCGTATTTTGCAAACAGCGGGGGGAACTCATCAAAGACCGACGTTTTGTGCCGTCTTTGATATCCCCAGAGGGTCTACCTAATTTATGACAATGCGCAGGACTGGTCATACATTCGGCGTGTCCTCCGGCAGTCCGCGCGTCCAAGCTGAAATCTACGCCAGCTCATAACTGGCATAGTTTCAGACCCCATTTATGGCAGAAATGACAACAACATAGCCCTACTTCTGAAAAAGAAATGGATGTATTTATATTAGGATGTCACAAGTATAGTTTGAGTAACTTTTAGTAAGGGGAGATTAGCCCACAAAAGGTGTAATTATAATTATTATTATATAAGAGTAGTTAATCTCAAGTATAATTTAATAACAATAATGTACACACCAGTGGTTTGAGAGTGAATACGATAGAATTAGGGTTATTCCCTCCCTTTTATTTATTTTTTCATGCAGTTGAGGACTAAAAAAATAAAGAAATAAATAAACAACATTCATTAATAAATCTAAAATAATACATATGTTTATTTAAGTTTGTTGTGGAAAATTTAACATAGCCAATTATACTTCTTTGTGGTATTTGCTATAAAGAAAAAAAATCTTAATAGGTAGATCCAGCAGTACTGTTTTTGTTCACATGTGGGTTTGGATATATATCCACTTTGGTTCCACGTTAACATCATATGTGGGATCGGGGTGGATAGGGTCCGTTTCACACAGTGCGTTTTATTACCGTATGTATATAGACACATATTTGCAAGTTTAAACCAGTGCTATGTTGGATCGCAGCCATTCAAGTACTCATATATATATTTATATGAATTTGTGGGTTTTAACGACTTTTGATATTTACTTTTGCACAAGGGGTAAAATAAATGTAGTATGTGTGCACTGGTCACATAGGGGTTAATTCCAGCCTCAGTTTGAGATCCTGGGATTATTTCAGCTGTGTGGCTGGCTCACACATGAGGTTAGGAGTGCGGACTAACAAGTCCGAAACATGTCAACCTAGCGGTGGAGGGAGAAGCTGTCCATGTATGTGAATTGTGACCATTATGAATAAAGAAAACATCTAGGTTTTTATCCTTAATGCTGGAACTTCTCTTTTTCTTCGTAGCCCCACTTGTAGTCTGCCCCATCACGTCCCCTTTTCAGAAAGTGGCGAGGATGGAGTAGAAACCACATTAGTGCCTAGATTTAGGTGAAGTGGTGTTTAAAAAGTTGCAAACTTTGCGAACTAGTGAAGTTCCTGTGTCTGCCCTCTAGCCTAATGCCGTTGTCCCCCTGTAGAGAAGGCGCTAAGGGCTCTGGCGTGCCGTGTTCTTGAAAAGAAACCAGGAAGACAATAAAAAATCAGTAACAAAAAACACAAAAGTGCAAAAAAACACCAGCAAAAACCTACGTCTGACTGCACCCACTCTTATTGGGCTCATTAGTAGGTAATTGTATACACAGGTAATTAAAATGTAATGACTTAATTACTATCATTTGCTTTGTGTTTAATACGTTATTCAGTAAACTTGATACAGTGTCAATCCTATGAACAAAGGCAGCTCACATTTCTGTACGGGTCATATCAAATGTCCACCATGACACCTGTGAAGTGTAAACTAGCAGTCGTCACCTGCCATAACAACAACTGATTACAGCTTTTGTTTGAGGCCTGGTGACTCCATGACGACTAATGACACCCGTCCGTTCTGCGCCCCGGGGGAAGCAAGATAATACCTAGAGTTGTCTGCTGCCATTTTTTGGAATCTCCCCGCGTACAATTGTCCAGTGCATCAATAGACCATTCTGTACAATGATACTGGTGCAAAAATAGACCTGCCCCATGGTGAACTAGCATTGGAACCTCAATTGAAATGAACCAGGGATGCCCAAACTGCGGCCCTCCAGCTGTTGTAAAACTACAACTCCCACCATGCCCTGCTGTAGGCTGTTTGGCCATGCTGGGAGTTGGAGGGCCACAGGTTGGGTATAACTGGAATAAACAATACAAAACGATCTACAAAATGTTCTCATAGGAAGCCACACATGCTAGCAACCAGCAATCATTGTTTTTCATTCTACAATATTTTTTTTTAAAAAATTGGGTCTTTTATCCACTCATTTTCCCTTGATGGCGCCCTCACACTCGACAGATTTTGTACCGAGATTTCGACCACAGAAAATCAGTTCCATTCATCTGAACGAGGCTTTCAGAAATCCATGTGCTTGTTGCCAGAACAACCCCATTTAGATGAATGAATGTAACCGATTGTCAGTCATGTGAGTACGCCCTAAGGCTAGGGCGACATGTGACTTTTGTGCGTCAAAAAGTCCCGCAATGGTTTTTATAATGATAGTCTATGGTGTCCCACTGTGGCATGTTGCGACTGTCTGCAACTTTTATACTGAAGACCTATCCTCCTATTGGTGGGCTTCCGACTCCAATTAGCTGTTTGAGAAGGCACCGGCTCTTGCAGCTAGCAGGTTATGTGACGTCACGTTCATCGGTCACGTGGCCTAGGCGCAGCTCAGTCCCATTGAAGTGAATGCAACTTAGCTGCAATACCAAGTACAGCCACTATACAATGTACAGCGCTGTACTTGGTGAGCAGAGACAAGGCCTCAGCGCTACTGTGAGCGCCGGAGCCTTCTCAAGCGTCCGATCGGCGGGAGTCCCGGGTGTCAGTTCCCCACCGATCTGCATATGGTCC
Source organism: Bufo gargarizans (assembly GCF_014858855.1). Classification (NCBI taxonomy): domain Eukaryota; kingdom Metazoa; phylum Chordata; class Amphibia; order Anura; family Bufonidae; genus Bufo; species Bufo gargarizans. The sequence continues at coordinate 28,709,964 of NC_058088.1, read as the reverse complement.
TTCATATGAATGACGCCACCAGCAACATAAAAGACTCAACTGGCTGACCAGGGAGACACTTTAAAAATAAAACTGACTCTCTAGTCCTTCAGCACAATGGCAAATCATCTGACAAATTTGGGTATGTAAATCTGTAGGGGCCGCTCCATCTGGTAAGCATACCAGTTTGTAACCCATAATCCCATGAAAGGTCCTCTTTAAGCTCCCAGTCCGCCCCTGTACTGGTGCATCTCCTACAGTTCACTAAACCGGACACTATGGACATCTAAGAAACATGGTAGACCATAATTGTCACAAAACAACACATTAATAGGTTTTATTCACTTCCGGTAGGGCTGACATTGATACGACCTATTTGTAACTTTCTCAATCCTTTTGTTCTTGAGCAAGTCTGGACCTGGACAGCGTTACCCACACACGCCAATCATTTTCTCGAAACGACAAGAGATATTTGCTTTCTCCTTGTAAGGCCAGGTTCACATTTGGCATTTTAACGGCATTTTTTTTACTATTTATATTTTCACTTTTCCTAGATTTGATCATTGCGTGAACATAATTTATGGAAATTGTTATCTACGGTATATGTTCTGGAGGGAGCCACCACATACTATTTGTAGTACCTTTTCTGTGGTTAATTATTGTACAAATTCCCAGTGCATTTCAAGATGGTGAGGACTACTGAACCAAAATAATCGCCCTCATTCCCGGGAGATTGTTTAGTCACTTGCAGAAAAGTCTTAATTAAAATGGATTCTTTTTAACCCTTTGATACAGAGCGGCAGGTACAAAGAGCCCATACAGAGCCAACTTCTGGGACTCGTTATTATCTAGATTTGATGGGATGTGGTGTATTTATTTTAAAGGACTGGTTAAATAGGAAAATGAGAGTTATAATCAGTTTTGTGATAACATTCCTTGCTCTGGCTCAGCTGCTTGACCTGTGAGTTGAGCAACCAGCTAAAGTCTTTTTACATGGCCGATGACTATGGAGATTGTCAGGCATGATCGTTCCTTGAAACACTCTTTTCCGATATATGACGTGTAAATGTGCTGACGATCAGCTGATAAACGAGAAAACAATTGGGTGATTGTAACTTTCAGTTGGCACCAAAAATAATTGTCCTGTGTAAACAGAGATCTGCTGTCCTGTAAAGAGTAGGGCAGATTTACTAATCCTGTAGATGTCCTAAACCTCAGGTGGCCACATACATTCAATAGTTGCCGATCATCCCATTCCCTCCCGACTTCCCCATACATGTTCGCCTCGGTCAAATATGTCTAAATATTCAATAAAGAGGGGGGAGAAAGATGCTTCAGACAGTTCTGGAGGTGGCTTATCTCCAAAAGAATCGGGGAAAAATATTCAATTCTCCCGATCCTTCTCTCCCCCAACATCATCTGTCGGGGGTGAGGGTGGACTTCCCCACACACAATACACTGTCAGCCAAACCCAAAGTTCAATGAGGGTTTGGGTGACAATACACTAAGGTGTATGGGGGTCTTTATACAGACTCTATAGACCTCCACCAGATTTATAACAGGGGCTCAGGCAGGGATAGACACTTTTGTCTTACTCTATAACAACTATTAGCTGGCTCACGTTGAAACAGAATTTTATGTCAGAATTGGGGCACTGTTTTGGTGCAAAAGTCGCGTCGTAGGTCAGTCCTTTTCCTGCAAAGCCACTCTCCTTCCACTAAGCCCCACTCCCTTTCGGAAAAAATAAGGGAGACCCCCCTCACTTTTTAGACAGATTCTAGCTGCAGCCACATTAGTAAATAGGACCAGTAAATCCTCCATAGTATAGGGAGGAGCGATCACTAATGCCATAGCACAACCCTATACAGATTCACTACTTGCCGTTGCTTGTTTATCGGGTAGTTGGCGAATCAGATCATTCTTATGAGCGTTCCCACAAAACGCTTGTTAGAGATCATGTGGCCGATCCTCACCAGTGTAATACAGCCCTAACCCAATGGTCCCCTGATGGCAGTGGGACAGAGTATTCAAGCCAATTAAGTTTCAACATGACTAATCCATTGTCTCCCAGGAGATAAACCACCACTGGGAGTGGCAGCCCAGCGATCATGTTTATGGAGGAACAGTAGTCATCTAAACAAGCATTTGCCCAGCAGCTAGATCATTTGTGTGCCTCGCATAAATGTACCAGGACCTGGGCATTTTACCAACCACATTTTTATAGATTTCAGCTTCAAAAAGATATTTCCCTCCTGTTTTCTTGCTGGTCCATCGCACCCTCCCAATGCCAGTTTTGGAGAGTTCCTCACTTCCAGCATAGGACGGTGACATCATCCATAATTTACTTTGCCACACTTAAGGAGTACGGCAGAAACAGTAGTGGAGTGAAAACTCTCCAAAAGACTACTTCTCGAGAAGACCACTTCCGTATCCAGAACAGGTTTCCATTGCCCAATCTTCTGTTCCATCATACAGTATATTAAGCATCGAGGCCAGATTTGTTGAGAAGCCTGTCCCCCTAGAAGACCACTTTTCAATGCAACTTCACTGGTGGCTGTCGCAAAGAAGTTTCACTGTGCTTATGCAGACCGAGATTATGAAACTTTGTAATAATAAACTAAATATAACTTTTTTTTAAGCACTAAGTCATTTGATTGAGTTAGTCCTTCTTAGTTGGTTACGTAGTGCTGAGTTATTCAACTAGCAAATAAGTGGTGACATCATTAAGGAGTGTATCTTGGGAATAAGGAGGACAGCCTACAAAATGGACACCTCGTTTGTATGTAGAGGGCAAAACAAAATGCCACTTTATGTTCTGCTTCCAAGCATGATCATAAAGCGCAAGATACATATACATCAATAAATCAACATAGCTTCATACATCAGACATGTTTAGCAATCTGTACTCACCCAAAATTTCTTTCCTTCTGTCCGAATGCGGTTGGTCTGTATACACCCATTCAAAGTTATCCCTTACCACCTTATTACCCATAATGGAAATTGGTCAGCGGAACTATATCACCTGTAGAAAAAAAATTCATGGGGATCTTTACTGCAGAGCTCCTAGGAGAAAGATCACAAATCTGGCACCCTCTTAGTATCACATTCAAAACTCATTGACACAAAGTTCTCCTATCTGTTTTACTTGCTTATCATCATGGTTCTGCCCTTGCTGTCTACCTTTGCACTCGCCCTGTAGCTATACTTTGCTAGACATGGTCATACTTTAAGCACTGGCATAATTTTCGTTTAGAGAGTGAAAAATCTCTACCATCTAACGTGACTTTAGGGTGATGTAACTGAAACATACACATAAGCATTGTCAACAATTCAGGTATGCACAGGTAAAAATCACAACTCAATGGTATTACACCGTCTAAGTCTAGTTGGTCACAGTGAGAGGGTAGTAGACCCTATCGGTATCAGTATATGGTACTTTACCTGCGATGGGTCCTACTGTCAGCAGTGCAGCATGGGGTGAGCAAGAAAGAAGAAGAAGAGAGAGTGACAAGGTGAATGACAGTGTCACTAGGGAGGGGAGGATCAGTCTCACCCCTTATGGGTACGCCCTGTGTCAACAGAACAACTCTATTACAGATAAGACTGTGACTACAAGTCGAACCTGTTAGTCCTTTAATGCACTGAATACTTCCCAATACCTCACGCCCTACAAACTGTCACTTGTGCAACCAGTTCAGCCACATCCTGCAAATAACCTTTTTTTTATGCCTTGAAAATCAGTGGGCTCAGTTCTAGAGGAAATTTTTGACTTTCTTTAGGGATTGTAACGAGGGTTGTACAGCATGACCCCAACCTGTGATGAATTCACATAGTACATACACACACAATTGCAACCCTTTCTGTGTTGGTGGTGCTGCGTCCAGTTTAGAGGACAAAATTCCTGAGCAGATGTTAGTATGAATGCGACTACAAGAGTTGGGTTCACACTGAGCATTTTGGAGTTTTTTTTCTATTTTATTTGGAATTGACCAATGGAAACATTTTAGGGGATTGGTTCGTATTTGCAAACACTTTTCATAGTAGCCGTGCAAGGTGCCGCAGCATTGCTTTACTCACGTCAGTGGGACAACGCTAAAGTGCCTTGCAATTGGCATTACAAAATGTATGGCGTCAGCACGTACGAACCAGCGTAAAATTTGTGTAAACATTGAAGAGGCTGCAGAGTTGGAATGAGTCGGGACACTCATCAATCTAAGGGCTCGTTCACAAGACCGTGCCGTTTTTTAAGCGGTCTGCAAATTGCGGATCTGCAAAAAACGGATGCCGCCCGTGTGCCTTCCGCAATTTGCGGAATGGAACAGGAGGCCCATTATAGAAATGCCTATTCTTGTCCGCAAAACGGACAGGACTCATAATTTTTGCGGGGCCACGGAACGGAGCAACGGATGCGGACAGCACACAGAGTCTGCTTTTCCAAAACATTTGTGAAAGAATGACTCGTTCAAAGGAAATCACTGGATTCCAACATGGTCCTATAATAGGATGTCACTGCTAGAACAAGTCAGTTCATGAAATTTCTTCACTATTAGATATTCCACCATCAACTGTGAGTGATAGTATTGGGAGGAACCACAGCAACTCAGCCACAAAGTGCAGACCACGTAAAATTTCAGAGTGGGGTTGCCAAGTGCTGAGGGTTTTCATGGCTGAGCAGCTGCACGCATTAAACCTGCAGTGTCCTGGTAGAGGGGAGCAGAGGAATGGAGGAGTGGTAGTGGCACCCATGAATCACAGTGACAGTCCCCACGCTGGCACTCCTTAGGGCTGTGCAGTGACTGGAGGGCACACCCTTTCTTCCCACTGGGCACTCCCTGGAGTTGGGGCTCCTGCCTGGTCATACCTGGGGTGCCCTTGGTGTTGGGTGTTTGGGTTAAAGGCAGAAGAATAGACAAATTAGGCGACGGATGGTGGAGTCAGTAACCAGGCCAGTTGGTTGCAATAAATAAAGGGGGTAATTTATTAAGGCCGGTGTTTTAGACGATAGTCTGGCGGTGGATCTGCAGAAGGTATGAAGAGGTGCCGGCCTCTACATGACTTCGGCGCATCCACTGCCAGTCTAAATGTAAGCCAGCTTCCTTGCTTGCTTAAATTTAGACCATTTTTTACGCCTAAAACAGTCGTAGACTTGATGTGAGCTGGAAAAAGTCTCAGATTGCAGTGAAAATAACGTTTGCGCCGCAATCTGCCACAGATATACAACAGAAAAATAATGTATAGCTGATAGTAAATGAGCCCCAAAGTCTCTTTACTAAAGTTTAAAATAGGAGTAGTAGTACATCTGACAATAACAAGGCACAATTTCAAAGTATAGAACTGCAATTCTTTCCCAGTGATAGTGTATGGACCGAAGCAATAGACTACTTCTGTCTGTCTGTCTCTAAAGTTAATCTCTGCAGAACGTTAGGCATGCAGTGAGGTTCTTGTTAAATGCTTTTTCGATTGGGCTGAGGGGTGCCGATTTGAGATACGTCTGTCCAAACCGCGTGGAAGGGTGCATTAGCAATGTTCCCTCTCACAGCCGTAAGGTCTCTCTTTCTGCCATAAACGTGCACAATACCTTGCTGACGGACTACAACGCATGGCCTTGTGGGTTCTAGACCTTTTTTCTTTCAGGAGCACTTTGGTGGTAAAGGTGCTTTCTAGGCTGTATAAGCCTCAGAGATGAAGATTCTCTGAGCACAGACTTAGCCCTGAGGAGCTTGAACATGTAGGTCATCACTGTTCCTCAACTAGGCTCATCTAATGCTAACTAACCATTGGTGGACCCAGGGCCATCCCCTTGCAACCTAATAGAATTAGCCAAGGAAGGTGTTGAGCATTCATTAACTATACAGTGCTATTAGGTATACAAATATAGCTAACCACATTTAACTTGGCACTGTAACATCATGGTAATAACCAACCACAATGCCAAGTTTCAAATGGAGTGGTGTAAAACATGCTTCTTGAGGTAAATTATGGCTTTCTCAAACAGGATCCCGAGGGCACATAAGAAGGTGCAAATCACCAGTAATGAAGCATAGTAAGACTGTCATGGTCTTACCTTCTTGCTGTTCTCCTTCGTTTGACATGTGCTGGCGGCCATCTTGGTTTCTGGGTTTCTTGTAGCCTCCCACCCTGCGGCTTCTCCTTCCCACTGGGAGGAGCTGGATGCCTAGCTCATATATATAGGAGGTCTGTGGCTTCAGTTCCCTGCTTGGTCCTCCTGTGTTCACATGCTTCTAAGACTGCTGCTGCTTCTGGTTCCTGATCCTGGCTTCGTCTGACTACCCTGCTGGTTCCTGATCCAGGCTTCGTCTGACTACCCTTCTGGTTCCTGATCTCTGGCTTCGCAAGACCCTGCTTCGGTTTAGCCATCCGTTTGGACTTCTGCCTTACAGCTTGATTTTCAATAAAGCCTTCTTATTTCCACTTATCTCTTGTTGTACGTCTGGTTCATGGTTCCATGACATTAGGACCAAGCCATGAATTCTGACGGTACAGGGCCATCCTCGCTACCTACGCTGGTTGCCAGACTTGATCAGCAGGATCACCTGTTGGGTCGGTTCGCTGTGGCGTTGCAAACCCTGCTTGAACGCACGGCTCATTTAGCTTCCGTTGCCGATGGGTCGGTTGTCGCTCCTGGGCCCGCTCCTACTGCCGCTCCGGTTGTTGCGCCAGAGTCTACCCCGACACCTGTTGCTGCATCTGCGGTGTTTCGGGGTATGACCGGTTCTGCCCCCCTTCCACAGCGCTTTGGGGGAGAGCCAACTCAGTGCCGAGGTTTCCTTAACCAGGTGGGCATTTATTTCGAGTTGCTGCCACATGCCTTTCCTACTGAGAGATCAAAGGTGGGCTTCTTGATCTTGCTGCTCTCGGACAAGGCCTTGGCCTGGGCCAGCCCTTTATGGGAGAACAACAATCCGGTGGTTGCCAAGTTTTCCGGTTTTGTTGCTTCTCTTCGGAAGGTATTCGATGTGCCGGCTCGTGCTGCCTCTGCTGCGAAGCTCCTTATGTCCATCAGACAGGGTTCACGATCCGTAGCTGAATACGCCATTGAGTTTCGTACCCTGGCAGCAGAGGTGGGCTGGAATAATGAGGCTCTGGTCGCTGCTTTCTCTCATGGTCTCTCGGATGCCTTGAAGGATGAGGTTGCAGCTAAGGACCTACCAGTGGAGCTCGAGTCTCTTATTTCTTTCCTGATTTTGATTGACACCAGACTCAGGGAGAGACCTTCCTTTAAGGAGAGCCTGCGGAGGTCTTCTAACAGATTGGCGCCTACGTTTGCTGTCCCACCCGTGCCTCCCTCTCCTCCCACGCCTCCTGGGGATGACTTGTCTGGGGGTGAACCCATGCAGCTGGGGTTTGCTCGCCTGTCCGAGGGGGAGAGGGTACTCCGGAGACGCGAGGGCCGATGCATGTACTGTGGTCTCGTTGGGCATTTTCGGTTGGCATGCCCGAACCGTCCGGGAAACGCTCGCACCTGAGATCCTGTCGGGGGCAGATCTTGGGTGGAGTCTCCTCGTCCCCGGTTTCCCGTGTTGACAAACCACTGATTACTGTTGTCCTCTCCTGGGTCGGGGGCTCGGTGACGACCCAGGCGTTGGTGGCTCTGGTGCTGGACTTGATAGTGTGTTCGCTGCCGCCAATTCCATTCCTCTGCAGCCTCGAGGTTCCCCACTGGCTCTTGAGGCGATAGACGGCAGACCCCTTCTGCCGCCACACGTGACTCAGGAGACCCTTCCAGTGGGGATGGCCATTGGTGCTGTTCACAGAGAGTCGGTCTGTCTCCAGGTTATTTCGTCTCCACACTACTCGGTGGTCTTGGGGTACCCCTGGCTCCAGAAGCATAATCCGACTTTCGATTGGAGATCGGCCGAGATCCTCTCGTGGTCACCGCAGTGTGGGGCTAGTTGCATCCATGGGCCTGTCAAGTTGCTGTGTACTTCCTCGGACTCTCTGTTGCCTCCTGAATACGAGGAGTACCGGGATGTATTCGATAAGGTGCGTGCGGTTGCCCTACCTCCGCACCGCCCATACGATTGTGCCATAGAGTTACAATCTGGTGCCGTTCCTCCTCGTGGCAAAGTCTATCCACTGTCGGTAGCGGAGAATGAGGCCATGGAGGAGTACGTGAGGGAGGCGCTTTCACGCGGACACATTCGCAAATCCTCGTCCCCGGCAGGGGCTGGATTTTTCTTTGTGAAAAAGAAGGGCGGTGAGTTGAGGCCTTGCATCGATTACAGGGGTCTCAATCGCATCACGATCAAGAACGCTTACCCGATACCCTTGATTTCCGAGCTGTTCGATCGCCTCAAAGGGGCCACGGTCTTTACCAAACTCGACCTGAGGGCGGCATATAACCTGGTAAGGATCAAGGCGGGCGATGAGTGGAAGACCGCGTTTAACACCAGGACCGGTCATTATGAATCCTTGGTTATGCCCTTTGGGTTGTGCAATGCGCCCGCAGTCTTCCAGGAATTCATCAACGATGTTTTCCGTGACCTGTTGCAGCAGTGTGTGGTGGTCTATTTGGATGACATCTTGGTATATTCTGAATCCATGGAGGCCCACATTCTGGATGTCAGACGAGTGTTGCAACGGTTACGAGAGAACAAGCTGTTCGGTAAGCTTGAGAAATGCGAATTTCACCGGTCCCAGGTAACCTTCTTAGGTTACATCATTTCCGCTGAGGGGTTCTCCATGGATCCTGAGAAGGTTTCGGCTGTCTTACAGTGGCCTCAGCCCAGTGGTCTTCGTGCCCTGCAGCGCTTTTTGGGCTTCGCCAATTATTATCGGAAGTTCATCAGGGACTTTTCCATGCTAGCCAAGCCTCTCACGGATCTGACCAGGAAGGGCAGTAATCCCCAGGTCTGGCCGCTCAAGGCCATCCGAGCTTTTGAGGCTCTAAAGTCCGCCTTTGTGTCGGCTCCGATTCTGTCGCATCCCAACCCTGGGTTGCCTTTTGTCCTCGAGGTGGACGCGTCTGAGACGGGAGTAGGCGCCCTTCTGTCTCAGCGTAGAACACCAGAGGGTCCTCTGCTTCCTTGTGGGTTTTACTCCCGGAAACTGTCTTCCGCGGAGTGCAACTATCAGATTGGTGACAGGGAGTTATTGGCCATCGTGCAGGCCCTTAAAGAATGGAGGCACTTGCTCGAGGGCTCGGTGGTTCCGGTTCTCATCCTGACGGACCACAAGAATCTGACCTACCTCTCTGAGGCCAAGAGATTGACACCACGTCAGGCCAGATGGGCTCTGTTCTTGTCACGTTTTAATTACGTGGTCTCCTACCTACCCGGTTCCAAGAACATCAGAGCGGATGCCTTATCACGGCAGTACTCCGAGCTGTCCGGGGAGGAGTCGATTCCGACTTCGGTCATACCTCCGAATCAGATCCTGGCCGCCATTCGCACCAGCCTGACCTCTCCCCTGGGTGAGCAGATTTTGGCGGCTCAATCTGGTGCTCCCTCTGGGAGACCCAACGGCAGATGTTTTGTGCCTGAGGAGTTGCGCACTCGGTTGTTGCGAACCTACCATAACTCCAAGGCCGCGGGGCATCCTGGAAAGAATCAGCTGTCCTGGGCTGTTTCACGTCTGTTCTGGTGGCCTTCTCTACGTTCCGACATCGCCGCATATGTAGCGGCATGCTCCGTTTGTGCCCAGAGTAAGTCCCCTCGGCACCTTCCGTTGGGCCTTTTACAACCCATAGCCACCGGGGAGCGTCCATGGTCACACCTGGGGATGGATTTTATTGTGGACCTCCCTGCATCCCGAGGCCATACGGTCATTCTCATGATTGTGGATCGGTTTTCCAAAATGTGCCACTGTGTTCCTCTCAAGAAGTTACCCTCTGCACAAGAGTTGGCCTCGATTTTTGCCAGGGAGGTCTTCCGGTTGCACGGTTTGCCCAAGGAGATTGTGTCGGATCGGGGGAGTCAGTTTGTGTCCAGGTTCTGGCGCGCCTTTTGCTCCCAGTTGGGGATTCATCTCTCTTTCTCCTCGGCCTACCACCCTCAGTCCAATGGGGCCGCAGAACGATCCAATCAGGCCTTGGAGCAATTCCTTCGTTGCTATGTCTCCGATCACCAAGACAATTGGGTTGACCTCCTGCCTTGGGCTGAGTTTGCCAGGAACACGGCGGTGAACTCTTCCTCTGGGACGTCTCCCTTCATGGCCAATTATGGGTTCCAACCTGCCGTGTTACCGGAGGTATTCTCTCCCCAGGATATTCCGGCTGTGGAGGATCACCTTTCCGTCCTACGTGCTTCTTGGGTACAGATCCAGAGGTCCCTTGAGGTCTCTGCGCAGCGCCAGAGACTCCAGGCTGATCGCAGACGAGCGCCCGCTCCTTCCTACCAAGTCGGAGACCGCGTATGGTTGTCCACCCGCAACCTCAACCTTCGAGTGCCCACTCCCAAGCTGGCGCCTCGCTTTGTTGGTCCCTTCCGAGTGCTTCGCAGGGTAAACCCGGTAGCCTATGCCCTTGCGCTTCCTCCTGGCATGCGGATTTCCAACGTGTTTCATGTCTCCCTGTTGAAGCCACTGGTGTGTAATCGTTTCACTTCCTCGGTTCCTCGGCCTCGTCCGGTTCAAGTGGGCAATCGTGAGGAGTATGAGGTGAGCAATATCCTGGACTCACGCCTGGTCCGCGGTCGGGTGCAGTTTTTGGTCCATTGCTCCGAGCCTTCCACGCACGCTTCCCTCAGAAACCGTTCTTTACTCCGCGGAGGAGGGGCCCTTGAGGGGGAGGTACTGTCATGGTCTTACCTTCTTGCAGTTCTCCTTCGTTTGACATGTGCTGGCGGCCATCTTGGTTTCTGGGTTTCTTGTAGCCTCCCACCCTGCGGCTTCTCCTTCCCACTGGGAGGAGCTGGATGCCTAGCTCATATATATAGGAGGTCTGTGGCTTCAGTTCCCTGCTTGGTCCTCCTGTGTTCCCATGCTTCTAAGACTGCTGCTGCTTCTGGTTCCTGATCCTGGCTTCGTCTGACTACCCTGCTGGTTCCTGATCCAGGCTTCGTCTGACTACCCTTCTGGTTCCTGATCTCTGGCTTCGCAAGACCCTGCTTCGGTTTAGCCATCCGTTTGGACTTTTGCCTTACAGCTTGATTTTCAATAAAGCCTTCTTATTTCCACTTATCTCTTGTTGTACGTCTGGTTCATGGTTCCATGACAAAGACATGCTACTACTAGACTCTAGAGCAGTGGAAACGTGTTCAGTGGATTGATAAATCATGCTTCTCTGTCTTTAAGTCTTATAAATGAGTCTAGGTTTGGTGAATGCCAGGAGAACATTACCTGCCTGACTGCATTGTTCCAACTGTACAGTTTGGTGGAGGAGAGATAATATTATGGAGTTGTTATTCAGGTGTTGACCTAGGCCCCTTAGTTCCAGTGAAGTGAAATCTTAATGCTAAGTGTCAAGTCAAAAATTGCTACATCTGTACCACATTATGGACAGTTGTATGCTTCCAACTTTGTGGGAACAGTTTGGGGAAAGTTCTTTTCTGTTCCAGCGTGACTGTGCCCCAGTGCATAAAGCAAGGTCCATAAAGACATGGTTGGGTGACTTTGATGTGGAAGAACTTGACTGGCACCGAGCCCTGACCCCAAACCTATCCAACACCTTTGAGATGAACTAGAATGAAGACTGAGCCAGGCCTTCTTGTCCAACATCAGTGTCTGACTGTCACCGCCAGATCTCTGAGAAGCTTTGACAGACGTTCTTCAGTACCTCTTGCTTGAGGATCTTTTGTTTTGGTTTCATTTTGTCATCTCGTTTCCCTCTCTCAGCTGTCATCTAGTTGCACTGATTGCATCCCTTCATATCCCCTCCCATACTGCATCACTTTGCGGTTTATACAACTTCCTGGATTGTGCTCACTGCTAGATGCTGTAACTGCTGGTTCCTCAAATAAGTCTTTTCCTTTATTTGTGTTTTCCTGTTGGCTTGATTGTAGGTGACCCTGACTCCCTCCGTATTAAGTGCAGGGAGCCGGTGGTCGTGTCCCCTCACTATTGTAGGGTTTTCAGGTGTCACACAGTCTAGGTATGAGGACATGCATCTTTCTATCATAAAGATCTTTGCATGGGCTGAGCAGTCAGGGAGAGCTCTAGGGCTTTTATAGGGCTCACCCATTTGTTTCTTAGTTTGGGTTCAAGTCAGTCGGATCTATATTTGTGACTTCTAGTTTTCTGCAACACCATCCATGACATTATAAACCGCCCAAAACCGTCTTAAGCATAGATCCGGTTTCAGCCTTGATTAACCGCGTGCAGGGTCTTTCACTGGAGGTAGCAGATCTCCGTAAAACTGTCTCTCAGTTTCAGGTGACCGGTTCTGCTTGCGTTCATGGAGTTTGTACTGAGCCTAAGATCTCGCTCCCGGATACGTTCTCCGGGGGTAGTGAGAATTTTGTTCGTTTTAGAGAGGCTTGCAAACTCCATTTTCGCCTACTTCCCCATTCCTCTGGTGATGAGAAGCAGAGGGTGGGGATCATCATCTCGCAAGCAATAGATTTGGCAAAAACTGCTAGGCGGCCAACATGAGGTCGTACATACATTTGCCAAACTTGCAGATATGACATTTCATGTAGTTTATGACATGTATGTGTTATTTTAGGCTGTGACACCAAAGATCCAGAAATCCAAGACGCTTTTGTAAATTTGGGAAGCATATAATAGCTGGTTCCATAGTTTGTATAATTGAATGTTATATGGATACCTTATTGTTTCAAGCAATACCCTATGGCTAGTTGCCAAACATGCAGTCTTTGGATCCAGCATAGCAGGATAGTGCCACGTGGCGCCGGACCCCATTGACTACAATGGGAACCAGAGGGGATTCAGCCAGTCATTAATTGCTGCACACACCATTTTTTGTCTGGCCCAATCCCACCATTTATGCCATGTAGCGGCCGGATCCCATTATAGTCAAGAGGCACTATCCAGCTATGTTGGATCCAGTGAACTCCGGTGGGCTGTTCTCTGACAAAATGCTTTGCCAAAATGCTATGTGTGTCAAAGTATAATTTTTTTACCGTGGAGCGAGTTTTCTTCACCCATGCAACAAAATCATGCAGCGTGCCACACAAAAAACGTGCATATGGTTGCAGTCTATCACAGGCCCTCTCCATAAGAGAAGGGTCCCCCATAAACCTTTTCCCAGTCCCTCCGGGCCAGAAGGCACCAAGACAAAAAGGCAACCCCCAACCAAAACTGGGAGTACGTCCTGGCAACCCTCAGACGAAGACGAGAGTACGCCAATCTGTGCTCTGGCTTTCACCTAGGCTGCCACTCTAGGTGTCGACATGGAGCTCAACAAGAGGTTTTGCAGGGGGGTGAGGAACCAGATGGCCACATACATCCCCCCTTGACCTCAAGGGGGTAACTCATAAGGGCGCCACAAGAAGAAATCCTTGTGCCAAACAAACGTGGAAAGTGAACACACAGTGAACAGAAAAAATAAATAAAGTGAATGTGTGCTGAAGCTCAGCATTACAAAAATTCCTCCTCCTTACGCCAGGCCTAATGGTCGGGAAAGAATAGAGGTGAGTGTGCTCAAAATGTGAGAAAGGGAAGCGTGTGAAAATGTGCCATCACTCAGTGGATTCCCAGCCCCAATGAGCTCAGGCACCCAAGGGTCACCACTCCTGGGGCACTTCTGCCCCTTCGGCTTCCAAACATCTCAGCCCCTGGCTTCGACCCGGCGATCCCTTGGTCACCTAGCATAGGACACTAATGGCCCAAGCCGTACACCCTAGGGGCGACTGTGTGGTTCTCTGCTCTCATCCAGGCGGCCTGGACTAAACCACCAGGACTTGATAAATACAGCTACTACACTTGCTCTTAGCCAAAAGGCCAAAAAGCGATAAGTAGTCTAATCAATATGAAGTAGTATTCCAGTTTAGGCAGGGTGCTGGATCTCCTTAAAGAAACTAGTCCTGTATAGAGACCTACTGAAAGTACTCTATGGTATGGAGACTTATTGGTAATCGTCCATGGGAAAGGAATAGGCAAAGAGGTATCTCCCAAGAAAGAGAACCATCTCACTAGCGCCACCTTGTGGAAGTGGCTCCCTAGTAAAAATCCAACTTTTTAACAAGCCTTGTGACATGCCTAGGGAAAGTGCCATATTGACAAGGGACAAGCACCCCCAAACAGCTGTCTACGGATGGATATCTGGCTTGGCATTTTCCCTGCACATATTCCAAGGCTTGTTAAAAAGTCGTATTTTGAGTCATAGACTTCTACAAGGTGGCACTAGCAAGATAGTTCTCTTCCTCCGAAGATAATTCTTTGTAATATTCCAGTAATCTGGCTTTTTTTTTTATTGGACTGACCTCTTTTTTTGTCAGGGGTTCATTGTTCAAGGGGTTCTCACTGTCTAAGGGTACAACAGGATTCAAAGCATGCAGTCAAAAGAGCCAGAGGAGCATAGAAAGGACTGGCACTCCTGTAACTGGCACACTTTACAGGGCACACACGCTCACCTGGATGCATGCCATCACCATCGGTGTATGAAACATCATTAATACTGCAATTAACATCAGGGCCAGACCTGTAAAATAAAAAATTAGAACTCCTCTTTGGCACTATTCCCCATGACTCCACTACTGAGAAGATGAAGTACCAGAGTTAGCATGAACCTATTACTGCCACAAAGCAGATATTAGGATTTTCAGACCTACAGGTGCACCTAGAAAATAATTGAACTGGGATGTGATAAAAGCTGTAGGCTGCCTTCACACATGGCAGATTTAGTTGCGGAAATTTCTGAAACTGAAAATCAGTTCTATTCATTTTAACTGGTTTGGCGCCAAAAAAATTCTATTAAAGGGGCTATGCAAGAATGGGGGAGGAGGCGTATGGAAACCACGCGCCCATTCTGCCAGACCTGCAAAGGAAATATGACTTACCTGCTTACCATCATTAGCTTCCCTCTCCTCCTGCAGACCTGTGATGCTCCGCAGAGCTCCATCGATGTCCGATTTGACATCTCCGCAGCCAACCACTGGCTGCGGTGGTGTCCGGATCCCTTTGCGTCATGTAACCATTTGTCATGACGCAAGGGAAGCCAGACACTGCCGTCATCAGTGATTGACGGCGGCGATGTCAAACCAGATGTTGACATCGATGGAGCACAGCAGATCATCACAGGTCTGCAGGAGAAGGAGCGGGGACCTGTCACGACCCTTGGTCATGGTCGTGACTCCTTGGGAGCCGCATGCAGTTATCCGCGGTCTGGTGTTGTCGCAACCGCAGCTGGGGGCACTTAGTGGTTTGCCTCAGGTGCGGTTGCCGCGAATAACAGGCATGCGTGCGGTTGCCCTTGGCAACGTGTTTTCGTATGAGTCCTCCTACCACCAAGGTCGGCTCATACAGATAGGAGACAGGGTCAGCGTTAGGGACGCAATAGGAGGTGACCTGCTCCCTAACTCTGTGGTCCCGGCCAAGGGGTAACCCTACCATCTCCTGGCACCGCACGGCTGGGGGTTTCCCCCACCGCCAGCCGTGACAGGACCCGACACATGAGCCGTAAGGAGCGGGGACCCGGCACCGGAGCCGTCATCTTCTCTTTGCGGGTTCGGTAGAATGAAGGGGCGGGGGGGGGGGGGGGAGGTTGTACATTTTTTTTGCCCACATTCTTGCATAACCCCTTTAAGATGAATGTAACTAATTTCATTCCGAGACATTTCTGCAACAATTGGCATTAACGCTGATCTCAGACATTTAACCCCTCAAATGCCATGACCACGCCATTTGAGGTAGCATTCCCAGGAAGTCCTGTGCTCCCGGGGCCCAAATGGCTTTCCCTAAAGGGACTTAACATACATGTAAGGACTCATGCACATGACCGCTGTCGGCTGGCGCCTATATTGTGGCCCGCAAACAGCGGGTCCTAAATATACGAGCACCGCATCACGAATGCGACATTAATGCAGATCTCAGACATTTAAGGGAACCTGTCACCCGGATTTGGGGTATAGAGCCAAGGACATGAGTTGCTAGATGGCCGCTAGCACATCCACAATATCCAGTCCCCATAGCTCTGTGTGCTTTTATTGTGTAAAAAACCCTATTTGATACATATGCAATTAATCAGAGATGAGTCCTGTATGTGACATAAGTCAGGGACAAGACTTGCAATGAGCAGGACTGTGATACGGTTACGCGGACGCCAAATTATGCAGTGGGTCCGGATATGGGTATAGAAGTATATAGTCTTTGTTCGTGACGCCAATTGCAGCGCGCGCAGGGTACTAACTCACGTACCAGGTGAGGAATGCCAGAGTGGTGTAATGTCTCTGTGTGGTAATGGCAATAGTGTCAACTGTGTCTCCTACCTTGGTACGGCTGGACTCCTGGATCCTGGCTCACTTGCAATAAAATGAGTGTGCTGCTAGTAGGAGTAATTGAGGGATTTGCAGCAATAATTGAGATCCAGACTTGGAATAAAGTTCAAACTTGTCTTTACCATATGCAGCTTTCATCCAAGTGAGATACAGCAATAGTCTGAGGTCCCAGCAGGTATTGGCAATGTGTGGCAGGAATCCATATCTGCTTCAATCATGTGCCTGGAGCTCTCTGCAGGATAAGTCATCTGCTTGTGGCTCTGTAATGTGGCAGGAATCACTATCTTCTGCACTATCCTCTGCTGTATTGGGGACTGACTAGCTGAGGAGGAATTTAGCTTCTCCTGGTCTCTGGATGGTACGCACAGTTGTGCTCACAGGGTATGGTTCTTCCTGGAATACTGGAGGTGGCTGCTTGCTTTCTACCAGCTGAAGCTGAAGGGCTCAGAATGGGAATGATCTTTTGTCTCAGCAGAGACAAGATTCTGGCTTGGATCCCTAGAACTGGAAGCTCCTACCAGCACATCCTTCCCCTAGCCGGGGTGGCTGGCACACCAACTGAACTTCCTTCCCCACCCATGAGGCACGATGTGGGAACATTCCACACCTCCTCACAGAGGGGGGAGCTAAACTGGAATGTACTATTCCAGTCTAGAAATGTTAAACTGAACTAAGTCCCTGCTAAACATTGCTGCCACCTGCTGGTGAACATGAAAATTACAGCAAACACATTTAACAAGGATTCCAATGCACATTTGTGAGAATGTGATGTTAAATTACACAGGATGACAATGCAGATACACTTAACAGGTTGTAGCGGGGTAAAAGAGTTCCGTAACATAACTCTGGGATGTTACATTCCCCCTTACTTCGAGTTAAGCTGCCCTCGGCTTATGCTTAGGAGGGAGAGAAACCAGCTCTGGGGTACCCATATAAGTACAAAGTGCTGCATGAAATACATGTCAAGACATACGTGGACAAACATAGAACGGCTATCCCAAGGTTCTTGCCCGCATGAGTAGGGTGTCCTATTTAACAGTTTCCCTCTCTAGGTATAACCAGTGAACCAAATACTGCACTAAGCAAACATTACTGACTGACTTTTGGGGTTTCGTCCACCAATACCAAAGAAAGCATGGGGGTGTCTTTACTCCGTAATCCCACCATTATGTAATGGAATGCCCGCAAATTAAAGGGTGGCTTTATCCTGTATTCCCTTCCCTGCACCAAAGTCTGAAAAATATGGCTTATAGCACGATCACTATGGTGACTATGGGTAGCTAAAATGTAGCTAAAATGTGGCTCTAAGGTTTGAGGCGCCATACCTTAGGCAAACTTTTATTGATATGCTGCTAATAATACTTATAATAACTAACTGAATATTTAAAATTTCCAGTACATCGCAGCCATTCACGTCTGTTTGATTTTCCTATTAGGAGTCTCCTAACTAGATTTGCTGATCCAGGGTAAGAAACACTAGTGCCTTTATGGCTGCGCGCTGACAGTATAGTGTGGGCACTGTGTTTCAATTGTCCCTGTACTACTTGGCTGCAACAATGTACTGTATTAAAACTAGAGCCTCACGCTGCCCCCGACATGTTTCGCCGTACACACTCTGCCCTAACCCCTGAAGACGCCGGTACACAGCGAAACATGTCGGGGGCAGCATGAGGCTCTAGTTTTAATACAGTACATTGTTGCAGCCAAGTAGTACAGGGACAATTGAAACACAGTGCCCACACTATACTGTCAGCGCGCAGCCAGAAAGGCACTAGTGTTTCTTACCCTGGATCAGCAAATCTAGTTAGAAGAGGAGGTATTTATTGACTCCATACTTTTCTGGCAATGTCACAGGAGGAGGGTAGTATAATCCCATGGAACTCCTGGAAGTAAAACACCTCAGGATGGGAGCAATCCTGAACATACAACAAACGGGAAGGAGGGGTCTATGACTACTAACCATTCCTGAAGCAGAGGGGTTACCCGTGTAGTTACTGGACCTGCCAGGACTTACCACTTGGTCCTACCTGGGCACCCGGGAGATATGACTCCAGATGTAGGCCATTAGTATTAAGCGTCCGCATAAAGGCAGTCCGTATAAAGAGAGGAGAGAATATGAGCTGTCAATTAAGGCATATTGAGTAAGTTGCTACATTTTTGGTTAAGTGCAATGTTAAGTGCAATCATCACAAATAGTGCAGTAAGGTCACATTGCGGCACCTAAAAGAGAATACACACAATGGGCATGCTATTCTTAAACGTTACATAATATATAAACTGGTAATTAGTGCAATAATATTAAAAAGGAATCACAAAGTGTTCAGGTAGTCGTTTGAGTCTTTTCTTTAAGGTGCAAGCTTTTAACCTTGCAGTAAACCTTTTTAGAAAGTAGTGCAATTTTATTAATGCAAGGGTAGGCTCAAAAAAACTTGAGACCTTTGACTTGAAGTGCTTGACGTTGAATCCTCTGGAAACAGATAAAAAAAAAAGTCAATTGTAATCCACAGGACAATATAAGTTAATTGTAATCCAATGGAGGTATAAAATAGCAGCTTAAGAACCCTAGTTCCACAAGGTTATCAAGTAAGGGCTCTTTCACACTTGCGTTGTTCTGTTCCGGCATAGAGTTCCGTCGTCGGGGCTCTATGCCGGAAGACTCCTGATCAGTTTTATCCTAATGCATTCTGAATAGAGTGAAATCCGTTCAGGATGCATCAGGATGTCTTCAGTTCAGGACCGGAACGTTTTTTGGCCGGAGAAAATACCGCAGCATGCTGCGCTTTTTGCTCCGGCCAAAAATCCTGAACACTTGCCGCAAGGCCGGATCCGGAATTAATGCCCATTGAATGGCATTAATCCGGATCCGTCCTTAAGCTAAACATCGTTTCGGCGCCTTACCGGATCCAACGTTTAGCTTTTTCTGAATGGTTACCATGGCTGCCAGGACGCGTGTAATTCCGGCAAATGGAGTACACGACGGATCCGGACAACGCACGTGTGAAAGAGCCTTGACCTGAGAAAGGGGGTAAAACAATGAACTTGGACATGAGGGGTTAAATGCTGATGGGGGGAGTCTTTACAGCTCATGACCATCAGGGTGAGGACAAAATAGGGCAACCTGAAAATAAAAACTTTAAAACACATTGCCAACGGGTCCTCACCCGTCAGGAACAGTCCACGACGTGGCTCCCAAATAGTTCCTTATTTTGTTGAAGAGGATGCATTTAGAGAAGGACATCCATGTCCTCCTCGCTGCTGGAGCTACTGAAGTGCATCAGGGGGCGCTTTTGCCTCTGGTAGCTCATGGTTGCAGCAGTAGTAGTACGCCACTGCCCTCTAGTGGTGGCTTTTGGTGTTGGCTGTGCAGACAGCCTGGAGAAAGCAGCTGTAACCTGCTGCAAGCCGGGATCCCTAGCCGGTGCAGAGGCGGTTAAAACCTCGGACTGAAGGGGTTCTGGAAGGCAACTTGCAGGTGCCTGGGGCAGCTTCCAAGGAAGAACATATGGCTGCACTCTAGGATTAAATGTCAGCACTGAGTTATTTATCTGGCCCACCCATAGTGTTGGTGGTGCAGCCAGGTCAGGGAGGAGAGGTTCAGGTTCTGGCTTGGGTTGTTCCCTGAAACGTAGTCTGCCATCCTGTGTTTCTTGACGACAACTCACTTTCCTTGCAGAGCCTGGGTCTTCCTGCCAGGTCTCTGGGGCGACTGCAGGGGTTAACGGCTTAGCCAGCAGGGTCACACCGGCAGCAAATGGGCCTTGGACAGAGCCCATAGGGGTGTATTCTACCTGGTCCCCTGCGTACAGGTTGGGACAGGCCTGTGGTAGATAATGTCGTTTCACAGAGCGGCGGGCCACACAGATCTCTGAACCAGAGTGGCTATCTTGCAGGAATCCCACTCCTCTCTCGACTGAAAACCAGAGCACAGCCCCAGTGCGCCTGGCCAATTGGGGGTCTCCTGGCTGGGGGTCATCTACTACTTGCTTCACCCACTCTTCTACGGCGGATTTGTACTCCCAGGCCGTCTGGGCATAAGCGGTATTCTCCCAGGGGACTTTGGGGTTAAAGGGGTATTATCATCTTAATTAAATCTGTTAATGATTTAACAGTGATCATTTTTCTAAATATATTTAATTAACAAATCCCCACCCCTTAGAAAAAAATAAATCTATACTTACCTGAGTGTTGTCTTCCGTCTCCCCTGGTTACGGTGGCCGCGCGTGCGCAGACGTCTTCTTTTCTTCTCCCGGCCGGCCGCGCGCTGTACTGAACGCGCACGCAGAGTCCGCGCATGCGCCCTGGTGACTTCTTCCTGGCAAGTATACTATACTGGCCAGGAAGAAGTCACCAGGGCGCGTTCGCGGATTCGGCGTGCGCGTTCAGTACAGCGCGCGGCCCGGCCGGGAGAAGACATCAATGAAGATGGAGCCCGCCCCCTGCCGAAACCAGGAAGTGGACGGCGCGCCGGGAGCAGGTAAGTATCAAACCGCGTCTTGAGAAAACCCCTTTAAGGCATCCCGGTTTGGCAGTAGTAGCAGCACTGGGCGGCGGAGTGGAAGTTCCGGCCGCCTCCGCCGCACCAGTAGGTGTCCTTGGCCGAGCAGGCCTAGGCCTGTTAGAGTTATTGGGACCCTCAGGTAGTGGTGCAGGGGCAGGTACAGACCAGGTCTGGGCCTCAGGGAGCGCATCTGCTCCTACCTGATGTTGCGGCCGGGCGGCCAGTTCCGGTGCCTCCTGGTGGTCATCGCGGGGTCCAGGTGCCGTCCGCGGTGCAGGCTGGTCCAAAGCCTGGGCAGCTACGTCAGCAGGCTCAGCATCGGCGGCCATCTTGGGGGATGTCTCGCATGCAACGCTGTCAGCCGTAGTGGCGGAGGGATCCACTGCCTCTGAGGACTGGACTGGAGTCGTGTCTTCTTCCGTGGGAACAGTAACAGCGGCCTTCTCTTCTTCGACGCTGGTAGGAATCGGGGTTGCAGGCTCCGTAGCCGCGGAGGGATCCACTGCCTCCGGTCTTGCGGCAAAGACGGAGGGACCACTTCTCTTCACCAGTTGAGAAAGTTGAATCTCTGGTGGGTGGTCTTCGTATACAGGCTCTCCTCCAATAACCATCTGGTTCCATCTTGGTGAAGGGAGCGCCATCTTCCTTGGCTCCACTGTTGGGGTGCTTTCAGGCAGTAAGGGTGGAGCCCAGAGGGAGTAGACTTCACTCCCTTGGCTCACAATGCAAAGTTCTTGGTGGGCAGGCTTTAGATTTCCTGCTTCTAGGGGGGCGTATTCGCATCTTCGCATTCTTGAGAGGGCGTTCCTGAGTTTTCCTGCTTCTGGGCATGAAGAAGCAGTGCCATTTTGCGAATATGGCGAATTAACCCTTTGAGTGCTGGTGCGCACGTTTTAGCCCTGTCTGGCACAGCAACAAAGCAATAAAGTCAATTTTCAGGGTTTTTGCACAATCTGTAAATCTTGCAGTACTGTGAAACATAGGATTCACAGCTAAGACAATATCCCGTCAGAGGGAATAATAACCACAGGTGGTATATATGTATAATTAATGTAATCACAGGGTGCAACCTGTTATAAAACGTAGCCTTTAATATAGTTTACATATAAAATAACAAACTCCCACAGACAAACACAGAAAAAGAACAAAAAAAAAAAAGATATCACCATGACGACATATAGGGGATAATACTGTAACGCTCAGTGGCATTGGGTCGATGATAGGCAGGGTAGACTGTCGTTGATTTGGGCCTATCCCTGTATGTTGCCCTATGCTTAGCAGCCCTGCCTATAAACGGAATGGCCGCCCTGATAAGGACGATCCCGTGTTCTGGAACCTCCTGGTGGGCCCTAGGCTGACCTTATGAGGTTGGTAAGTCCCTAGATGGAGGCC
Organism: Bufo gargarizans; assembly: GCF_014858855.1. Classification (NCBI taxonomy): domain Eukaryota; kingdom Metazoa; phylum Chordata; class Amphibia; order Anura; family Bufonidae; genus Bufo; species Bufo gargarizans. The sequence goes on along the minus strand of NC_058088.1, from coordinate 28,687,740 downwards.
TAATCTAAGTACACAGAACAAAAAATAAATTTACAGTATAGAGAGCAATGGACCACCCACAACCGTGGACAGGCTCGGACTGGCCCACAGGGGTACAGGGGAATCCCCCGGTGGGCCCCTGAGCAAAGTGGGCCCCTAGTCTCCCACCCCCCTGCACAAGTGGCACATAACACATTAGATTTAGTACACTACATACATATATTCAATGTACAACACCTCAACCAGCCTATGTTCATATAAAAAACTTGTTAGATTATTTATTATATTTGAATGTATCCGTACGGTGGGCCCCCAAAATGAGCTATTTTAGGGGGATATCTGTGTGTGCAGGTGACTATTACTGTGCATAATTATTAGGCAACTTAACAAAAAACTAATATATACCCATTTCAATTATTTATTTTTACCAGTGAAACCAATATAACATCTCAACATTCACAAATATACATTTCTGACATTCAAAAACAAAACAAAAACAAATCAGTGACCAATATAGCCACCTTTCTTTGCAAGGACACTCAAAAGCCTGCCATCCATGGATTCTGTCAGTGTTTTGATCTGTTCACCATCAACATTGCGTGCAGCAGCAACCACAGCCTCCCAGACACTGTTCAGAGAGGTGTACTGTTTTCCCTCCTTGTAAATCTCACATTTGATGATGGACCACAGGTTCTCAATGGGGTTCAGATCAGGTGAACAAGGAGGCCATGTCATTAGATTTTCTTCTTTTATACCCTTTCTTGCCAGCCACGCTGTGGAGTACTTGGACGCGTGTGATGGATCATTGTCCTGCATGAAAATCATGTTTTTCTTGAAGGATGCAGACTTCTTCCTGTACCACTGCTTGAAGAAGGTGTCTTCCAGAAACTGGCAGTAGGACTGGGAGTTGAGCTTGACTCCATCCTCAACCCGAAAAGGCCCCACAAGCTCATCTTTGATGATACCAGCCCAACCAGTACTCCACCTCCACCTTGCTGGCGTCTGAGTCGGACTGGAGCTCTCTGCCCTTTACCAATCCAGCCACGGGCCCATCCATCTGGCCCATCAAGACTCACTCTCATTTCATCAGTCCATAAAACCTTAGAAAAATCAGTCTTGAGATATTTCTTGGCCCAGTCTTGACGTTTCAGCTTGTGTGTCTTGTTCAGTGGTGGTCGTCTTTCAGCCTTTCTTACCTTGGCCATGTCTCTGAGTATTGCACACCTTGTGCTTTTGGGCACTCCAGTGATGTTGCAGCTCTGAAATATGGCCAAACTGGTGGCACATGGCATCTTGGCAGCTGCACGCTTGACTTTTCTCAGTTCATGGGCAGTTATTTTGCGCCTTGGTTTTTCCACACGCTTCTTGCGACCCTGTTGACTATTTTGAATGAAACGCTTGATTGTTCGATGATCACGCTTCAGAAGCTTTGCAATTTTAAGAGTGCTGCATCCCTCTGCAAGATATCTCACTATTTTTGACTTTTCAGAGCCTGTCAAGTCCTTCTTTTGACCCATTTTGCCAAAGGAAAGGAAGTTGCCTAATAATTATGCACATCTGATATAGGGTGTTGATGTCATTAGACCACACCCCTTCTCATTACAGAGATGCACATCACCTAATATGCTTAATTGGTAGTAGGCTTTCGAGCCTATACAGCTTGGAGTAAGACAACATGCATAAAGAGGATGATGTGGTCAAAATACTCATTTGCCTAATAATTCTGCACTCCCTGTATATATCATCCAATGAAAGCTATTTATGTGTAATATTCACACACCAAGATGCCGTACACATTTATACATGCAGATGTGTCGTAGAAATATATATACACAATTGGCGCCAAAAGACCGCCTCCTAAATTGGTGGCATACAATCAGGCGCCAAAGTCCCGACGCGTTTGTATTACAGTTGGCAAAGCCTCGAGCCGTATATACACGGTTTTGCTCAACATTTGTAAATGAGTGTCCTACCTCTATGAAGGAACAGGCCTTACGCTTTCCACACCTGTGGGTTCCCTTTCTCCTGTCCGTGAGCCAGGTACACGGATTCGGGGATGTCTCAAAGTGGCTATGTACTAGCTGATCACCTATACTACGTCCCCGTCTGAAGGTGATAGAAGGATGCTCCGGGAGAAGGTCAGTCAGGTCGGGGTCGGACTTAATTAATGACCAATAACGCCCTATTATCTGACGGACTTGATTGGATTCGGTGTCGTATGTACCAATAATTCTGATAACATCCTCTGATGCTTTACTTTTTCCCACAGACTGGACTAATGCTGATCTGTCAGTGGATCCTGCATGGCTCCAGGCCTCATAGAGACAGTCATCAGAGTACCCCCTCTGTTTGAAACGATGAAACAGAGTGGTAGCTTGTTTACTGAATTCAGTTGGATCGGAGCAGTTTCTGCGTATTCGCAAGAACTGTCCTTTAGGGATACCCTTCTTGAGCGGCTTGGGATGGAAACTCTCCCACCTAAGTAGGCTATTCGTTGAGGTTTGTTTACGGAATAACGTGATTGTTAAGGTATTGTTAGTGTTCTTACTGATCTGTAAATCCAGAAAATGTATTGATCTGAATTGCAGTTCATAGGTAAAAAACAGACCAATGTAATTAGTGTCTTCATAAACCCTTCGAACTCTACCGAGGTACCCGACCAAAATAACAAAATATCATCAATAAATCTCGACCAAGAGATTATATGGCGGGTCCATCTTGACATCTCTTCCGTGAATACAATGGTGTCCTCCCACCAGCCCAGGAGCAGGTTAGCGTAAGTTGGGGCACAGGGGCTTCCCATCGCTGTGCCCCTGAGCTGGTGGTAGAAGCAACCATTGAACACAAAGTAGTTGTGGTTCAAGGCGAAATCCAGGAGTCTGATCACAAAATGGTTGTGATTCTTAAGGTCGCCAATTATGTATATATATTTCTACGACACATCTGCATGTATAAATGTGTACGGCATCTTGGTGTGTGAATATTACACATGAATATCTTTCATTGGATGATATATATATATATATATATAGACAATCACGCACGTGGTTATCTTTGTACCGTCCATGACGTAACATCTCAAGCTATTTTCCACCCACAGATATAGCATCCACGGTTGTGGGTGGTCCATTGCTCTCTATACTGTAAATTTATTTTTTGTTCTGTGTACTTGGATTAGGCCTCCATCTAGGGACTTACCAACATCATAAGGTCAGCCTAGGGCCCACCAGGAGGTTCCAGAACACGGGATAGTCCTTATCAGGGCGGCCATTCCGTTTATAGGCAGGGCTGCTAAGCATAGGGCAACATACAGGGATAGGCCCAAATCAACGACAGTCTACCCTGCCTATCATGACCCAATGCCACTGAGTGTTACAGTATTATCCCCTATATGTCGTCATGGTGATATCTTTTTTTGTTTTGTTTTGTTCTTTTTCTGTGTTTGTCTGTGGGAGTTTGTTATTTTATATGTAAACTATATTAAAGGCTACGTTTTATAACAGGTTGTACCCTGTGATTACAGTACTGTGAAACATGCAATTTGATTCAGTTAAGCACACAATTGGATCCGGTTCTGTTGGCCCACAGCTTGGCTGCTTGCTTTCAACCAGCTGAGGCTGAAGGGCTCAGACTGGGAATGATGACCTTTTGTCTCAGCCGAGACAAGATTGTGGCTTGGATCCCTAGAACTGAGAGCTCCTACCAGCACAGCCTTCCCCTAGCCAGGGAGGGGGGGGGGGGGGGGTGGTCTGGCACACTGACTGAACTTCCTTCCCTGCCCATTCCACACCTCCTCACAGAGGGGGGAGCTAAACTGGAATGTACTATTCCAGTCTATAAATGCCAAGCTGAACAAAGTCCCTGCTAAACATTGCTGCCACCTGCTGGTGAACATTAAAATTACAGCAAATACATTTAACAAGGATTCCAATGCAGATTAGTAAGGATGTGATGTTAAATTACACAGGATGACAATGCAGATACACTTAACAGGTTGTAGCGGGATAAAAGAGTTCCCTAACATAACTCTGGGATGTTACAGACTCATCTCAGGTTATTTTGCATATCTATCAAATCGCTTTTTTTACACAATAAAAGCACACAGAGCTATGGGGACTGGATATTGCGGATGTGCTAGCAGCCATTTAGCAACCTATGTCCTCAGCTCTATACACAAAATCTCGGTGGCAGGTTCCCTTTAAGCCCTCAGACGCCATGACCACGCTATTGGAGGGAGCTTTCCCCGGAAGCCCTATTCACTTGAATGGGTCTGCAATCTAGAAGGTGCTGTGCAGAACGGAGACATGGAACCCCGCGGAAGAGTGCATGCACATTTTTATTGTGGTGCAGACCGTCAGATGCGGATTGCGGACCACATTCAATTGAATGGTTCCTGCGTTCGCATACGGCTCTACGGTTGGTGCCCCTGCAGCCCGGGTTGCACATGTTTGGGTGCATAAGCCCTAGAAAAAATAAAAAAAGTTTAAAAAAAAGAAAAAGAAAAAAAATATATATATATAAATTCGGAAAAACGAGCGGCACTCCAGTAGATATAAGTAAGTGAACCTTTATTCACCCAGGTGGTGCAACGTTTCGGCTCTACAATCAAGCCTTTTTCAAGCATAAATACAACTCAAGCCACAGCATTATATACAGGTGATTCAATTTGCATATCAAACATGTGATCACACTCCACCCAGTGGGTGTGTTACAAATCGTGCCAATAATGTGTTGAAACAATATAGATATATACTATTAACAAGGGAAAGAAGAGACATGAATTATACATGTCATAAATATTAAGACCCTAGTGAGTGAGTAGATATCGATCAGACACATAAAGCTGACCGATCAATATAATGAAACATGTTGTAGCTTACAGGGGGAAGGGGCAAAAAGGAGGGGTGATCTTGCACACATACCTAATAAACAGGGAGACCCATATCGTGCCGTTACTTGGCGTTGTTTACTTCCTGTTGCGCAGGCGTGGCGCAGCACCAATCAGGGGTATAGATAGAAGAGAAACGTCCGGCGTCATCAGAACAGGCCGGCGCCCGGACGTCACTGCAGTGTCGTCTTACCAAGCCTAGATGCGGCGCACGCTCAATGAAAAAGACATACCGTCGGCGCCATCTTACTTTCTGGAGGGATGCCCTTGTTTCATACTACTCAGTGTACCGCATCCAATCCACATTAAATCGGATATGCACAACTCAAAAAGGCAGTGGGCTTCCTTGAGAACAGGGTGTCCACATGCACTACCTAGGTGAAGACCTGTCAGCACCACGGGAACCGCGGTTTATGCAGAGATATCACCAGGGTTAATGAGCTGTCATCTCACCCGAGAGGGATCTCCTCTTAGGGGTATACCTTTTCCCATAAATAAATAAATAAATGGACAGTAAAAAAAAAAAAAATAAGATACTTTGCACCGCTGCATCCCGAGACACTTGAACTATTAAAATCTAAATGTATTTGTAACGGACCGTTTCGGCAGACAAGGGGTTAAAAACCGTTTAGGCGATATGCCCCTTTCCGAGAGACAGGCACAGCTACTGCAGAACACCAACCTCCCGAACTGGATACAAAATAGCACTCCAAACTGGAACCTCGCAAATAGCTGTCAGTCAGACGAACAGGAAAAGCGTACACTCAGCTTACACTCCTGGCAATCAGTCTCCAACAGCATACAGGGAATCCCCCCAATAACGAGACAAGGCTCCGTGTTGAGGGTCAAGCAGTGCTCTGACTGTACTTCAAGTACAGCCTCTTTTATTGATAAAAAAACAAACATAGTACTGCCCACAGGGTTTTGAAATCCAACCAATCAGTAATTCACAACACACACAATGTAAATACAGCAACCAATCGTTCCCGCCCCCTAGAGGACCAGAAGGGAGACTGCGACACAGGACAGATACAACATATCCCCACAATGCATCATGGTTTCCTCCTCTCTGCCTGGGAGACGACCGAAGACAATCCAATTATCTCTCAGGACAAAGGGGAGATCGCCAATACACATGTGGAGACAACAGGACAGACATCACCATTTAAACACACAATGGGACAATGGGACAATAGAACCACACCTAGCATATTCCTCCCAAGCTGACAAGTTACACTTATTATAAGTTGTTACAACTTTGTGAGGTTACATTGTCCATACATATAACTTACATCAATTTAGACAGTATAACTTGGGGACAAACCTATCCAAAATTCACTGGAATAGGTTCAGGGGTTTAAAAGTTACTATGGGCCATAATCCTGAGGCAAGAGGCCTTCAAACAGCCCCCTCCAAAACCCAGTGGCGAGGTTGGTTTCGCCACACATCTCCCCCCCCCCAGGGAAGACTAACCAGATACCTGACCTCACGCCGGTCGGTACCTGAGTTAGTCAGGCAGCCCACCCACAACCCAATACTGGACCTGCTGAATTTCGTAGCCTGTCTCTGTCCAGTGAGTCCACCAAGGTTATGTTGGAAGCTGGTACTCCCGGTCTCTGTCTTGCTCCCTGGCTTGGAGTGGAGGTTGCTTTGTGGGCAGGGATCAGCGGTACTCTGCCCTGGTGCCAGCGCTACCACGGAAGAAGCCTGGTTGTTGGAGGGGGAGACCGACTGTCTCTACCCCCTGTGCTGTAAGTGCAGAGACCACGGTCCCATCTGCACTGTTGTGGGGCTTACTGTCTCCCCCTGGTGCGTTAAGCTGCCGCTGGGAAGAGGGAGTAACGAGCTCCTCTCCCATACATACTTCCAGCCGCTGGGGAGGGCGACCGACCGCCTCCGCTCCCAATACAGTGTCCTGCTGCTGGGGAAAGGAGACTGGGCTCTCTATTCCCTGTAGGACACTCTGCCGCTGGGGGACAGGACCGACTGTCTCTGCCCCCTGTAACTCCGTCTGCCGCTGGGGAATGGAGACTCGGCTCCCAATTCCCAAAAAATCATGCTGCTGCTGGGGGGCAGGAACAACTACCTCTGCCCCCTGTAACTCCGTCTGCCGCTGGGGAATGGAGACTCGGCTCCCAATTCCCAAAAAATCATGCTGCTGCTGGGGGGAGGGGGTAACGAGCTCCTCTCCCATACATACTTCCAGCCGCTGGGGAGGGCGACCGACCGCCTCCGCTCTCAATACAGTGTCCTGCTGCTGGGGAAAGGAGACTGGGCTCTCTATTCCCTGTAGGACACTCTGCCGCTGGGGGACAGGACCGACTGTCTCTGCCCCCTGTAACTCCGTCTGCCGCTGGGGAATGGAGACTCGGCTCCCAATTCCCAAAAAATCATGCTGCTGCTGGGGGGCAGGAACAACTACCTCTGCCCCCTGTAACTCAGCCTGCCGCTGGGGAGGGAGGCCGTTGCTCTCCTCTCCCTGCATTTCACACTGCCTTCCCGGCATATCACTCTGCTGCTGGGGGGCAGGAACAACTACCTCTGCCCACTGTAACTCAGCCTGCCGCTGGGGAGGGAGGCCGCTGCTCTCCTCTCCCTGCACTTCACACTGCCGCTGGGGAATGGAGACTAGGCTCCCACTGTCCCGCAACCGTAACCTCCGATGGAGGTCCACCCAACGTGGCAGCTGACCGTCACCTTCTGCCCGGTATAGTAGGGTCTTAGACACTAGACTCCTCACGAACTTCACGTATTTCTCAGCTGGATTGGGTCCGAAGAAGTTCAGCCGCAACCACATCATACGGTCAAATTCCTCCACAGAGTATCTGTACTCCACTGCTGGTTCCATCCTGGTGCTTTTAGGGTCACTGTACTGAGACATGCGTTGCCCTTAAGTTGTAAAATCCACAGAAATGGTGTCTCCTGTAGCTGTCCTTCTGGCTGTAGGAACGATCCCGCTGCTTGCCACCAATGTAACGGTCCGTTTCAGCAGACAAGGGGTTAAAATCCGTTCAGGCGATATGCCCCTTTCCGAGAGACAGGCACAGCTACTGCAGAACACCAACCTCCCGAACTGGATACAAAATAGCACTCCAAACTGGAACCTCGCAAATAGCTGTCAGCAGACGAACAGGAAAAGCGTACAGTCAGCTTACACTCCTGGCAATCAGTCTCCAACAGCATACAGGGAATCCCCCCAATAACGAGACAAGGCTCCGTCTTGAGGGTCAGCAGTGATCTGACTGTACTTCAAGTACAGCCTCTTTTATTGATAAAAAAAAAAACATAGTACTGCCCACAGGGTTTTGAAATCCAACCAATCAGTAATTCACAACACACACAATGTAAATACAGCAACCAATCGTTCCCGCCCCCTAGAGGACCAGAAGGGAGATTGCGACACAGGACAGATACAACATATCCCCACAATGCATCATGGTTTCCTCCTCTCTGCCTGGGAGACGACCGAAGACAATCCAATTATCTCTCAGGACAAAGGGGAGATCACCAATACACATGTGGAGACAACAGGACAGACATCACCATTTAAACACACAATGGGACAATAGAACCACACCCAGCATATTCCTCCCAAGCTGACAAGTTACACTTATTATAAGTTGTTACAACTTTGTGAGGTTACATTGTCCATACATATAACTTACATCAATTTAAACAGTATAACTTGGGGACAAACCTATCCAAAATTCACTGGAATAGGTTCAGGGGTTTAAAAGTTACTATGGGCCATAATCCTGAGGCAAGAGGCTTTTAAACAGCCCCCTCCAAAACCCAGTGGCGAGGTTGGTTTCGCCACAGTATTTATCCCATACGTTGAACGCCTTTTTGTTGCTTCACCTCCACCAAAAAGGCATCAGGAAATGTAACACTTTCTTGCATAAGCAATATGGGGAAGTCAGCAGCATGAGTAGGCACATTTATATGTAACTAGTTGGCACAGGCTGGTGATGCTCACCATGGATGTGCCCACCTACTCCGCCTTTCAGCAGAGAATAGGAAGAGGAGTGCCAGAACTCAGACGCTGGATAGCTTTTGCTATGCTCCGCTTTAATGACTACATCCTTGTAGGTTCATCATTGTCCTAACGTATATTAGCATATAATACGTAATTTTAGTTTTGGGCCGAAAAATGCGAACATATGTAGGTATTGAACTGAGATTAGAGAACCATTCCATTGTGCTGCTCACAAGTCATTAACCCCGTGCAGGGTGTATGTTTAGTACGTGGCGTGTTTACTGTGTAATTATTTACCTTGGCATGTTCTGGCCAACCGGTGATCAACAGCTTACAACCAGGCAGAGGCTGGCACCTGCTTTGTCTCCTGTGTGGCCCTCAGATTTCAGCTCAAAATAGAAAACGAGGCGGAGAGGAGAATTCATCGATCAGTTTGAATAAATCTTCCCATAAATAAGTCACCTAACAATTGTCAATAAAGCATTTCTTTATATATTAGACTAGCAGAAGGACCCGGCTTTGCACGGGTAGATGTCATTGATTTCATTTCATATTTGTGTGTGTTGTTAAAAGATATTGACAGGTTTCCCATAACGTGACCTCTACAGCACCCTGCCCCCTTAACAGTGACCTCTACAGCACCCTGCCCCCTTAACAGTGACCTCTACAGCACCCTGCCCCCTTAACAGTGACCTCTACAGCACCCTGCCCCCTTAACAGTGACCTCTACAGCACCCTGCCCCCTTAACAGTGATCTCCACAGCACCCTGCCCCCTTGATAGTGACCTCCATAGGGAACAGTCCCCTTAACTCTGACCTCCACCATTCCCTGTCCCTTTAACAGTGACCTCCACAGCTCCTGCACCTTTAACAATGACTGCCACAGTACCCAGCTCCCTCTCTTAACAGTGACCTCCACAGCAGCCTAAGGCCCCATGCACACGGCCGTTGTTCACAGCCGTGTGCGGGCCGTGGAACCGCGGCCTGGATCCCTCCTGAGAGCAGGAGCGCACGGCGTCACTGGTTGCTATGACGCCGTGCGCTCCCTGCTGCCGGCACAGTACAGTAATACACTGGTATGATCTATACCAGTGTATTACTGTACTGTGCCGGCAGCAGGGGGCGCACGGCGTCATAGCAACCAGTGACGCCGTGCGCTCCTGCTCTCAGGAGGGATCCAGGCCGCGGTTCCACGGCCCGCACACGGCTGTGAAACACGGCCGTGTGCATGGGGCCTAACAATCGTCTAATTGAATTCATTTTCTTACGGGGCATTATTGTCTTTAATTGACAGTATATAAAACCCCACATAATTAGTATACACTTAAGGTCATGTGAGCAGTGGCGACTCTAGGAACAATATATAGGAGGGGGGGGGGGGGGCACATAAGATACCACAGTAAAAAATGGGGGGTGCACTAATAATTTTCACCACTTAATCATACTACTGAAAAAAAACAAATAAGTATATTAAGATGCCTTTAAGAGGCATTCCGTATTGCTCTGTCCTAATAGAAGTCTATGGGAAAACATAACCGATCCGTCTGGGTCCCGTTATGCAAGACGGAAAACAGGGGCATCTGTGGATGATGCACTGTTATGGGGGACCTGTGGATGACACACTGTTATGGGGGATTTGTGGATGACACTGTTATGGGGATCTGTAGATGACACACTGTTATGGGGGATTTGTGGATGACACTGTTATGGGGGATCTGTGGATGATGCACTGTTATGGGGGCATCTGTGGATGATGCACTGTTATGGGGGATTTGTGGATGACACTGTTATGGGGGATCTGTGGATGACACACTGTTATGGGGGCATCTGTGGATGATGCACTGTTATGGGGGCATCTGTGGATGATGCACTGTTATGGGGGCATCTGTGGATGATGCACTGTTATGGGGGATCTGTGGATGACACTGTTATGGAGGATCTGTGGATGACACACTGTTATGGGGGATCTGTGGATGACGCACTGTTATGGGGGCATCTGTGGATGATGCACTGTTATGGGGGCATCTGTGGATGATGCACTGTTATGGGGGCATCTGTGGATGATGCACTGTTATGGGAGCATCTGTGGATGACGCACTGTTATGGGGGCATCTGTGGATGACGCACTGTTATGGGGGCATCTGTGGATGACGCACTGTTATGGGGGCATCTGTGGATGACGCACTGTTATGGGGGCATCTGTGGATGACGCACTGTTATGGGGGCATCTGTGGATGACACACTGTTATGGGGGCATCTGTGGATCAACTGGTCAAACTTGTTAAATGGCTCCCAAACACAATATCCCCATTCACCCCCCCCCCCCTCCAACACTTAATTAACCCCTTCATGGACTAAAAAACGTTCAAAGCATAACACACAGCAATGGGGCTAGGTGGGCTGGCAAAGGGAGGGGTTAAAAAGTGATGGATGGCCCTGTGTTTACTAGGCAAGCACCTGTTGTGACAGGTGCAAAGCAATCTCCTAACTGTATCCCCCCCCCCCCCCAGTTCTGCCAGACGCAATGCAATTAATAGCACCCCCACCCCCTCCCGTTCACAATGATAATGCACTCAGGCAGGCATCCTGCAAGCTGCAATCAGGTCCCTCCTCTAAATCCAAGAGCACATTGGGGGATCAGTGAAGGAGATCTAGTGCAATGAGTGGGGGTCAGTGACAGTGTTAGGGGGGCAGTTCTGCACAGTACCCCCTCTGTATGAGCCAGTGCAGTCCCTGTGCTGCTGACTCTGACTGTCATTGTCACTGATCAGTTTTTTCCCTTACCCTTAGGCCTCATGCACACGACCGTTGTGTGTTTTGCGGTCCGAAAATCGCTGATCCTCAAAACACGGATGGCGTCCGTGCACGTTCCGCAATTTGCGGAACGGCACGTACAGCCTTTACTATAACTGCCTATTCTTGTCCGCAAAGCGCGGACAAGAATCGGACATGTTATATTTTTTTTGCGGGGCAACGGAGTGCTATCCGCATCTTTTGCGGCCCCATTGAAGTAAATGGGTCCGCATCCGAGCCGCCAAAACTGCGGCTCGGATGCGGACCAAAACAACGGCCGTGTGCATGAGGCCTTAGGAAGCACTAAGCAGGAAACTAAACTGGCTGTGTGTTCCCTACTTTCCCACAGAGAGCAGCAAACGAGCAATCAGTAGCCAGGAGCAGCCTTACCTCAGCGCAGCTGCCGCGCTGCGCTCCAAGTCCTGCTCTGTTCCTCCAAGTCCTGGCTTCCATCCACTTCCCGCCGAATCTGCAGGCAGTGTGTGCGTGTGACGCACGTCACGTCAGTGTGTGATGATTCGGATCGGCGGCGGCCGGGCCACGGGGCCAGACTAGCGTTACATTTTAAAGCGGAAAGGGCAGGAATCAGCGGGGGTACACGGGGGGGGGGGGCAAGGAATAACATGGGGGGGGCAGTTGTTCCCCCCTTGTAGCAACGCCTATGCATGTAAGTTACATCAGCCTCTACAACAACGTTAGCTAAGCGTCGCAATTGAAATCATAATAACTCACACATAAGCTGTCTTATACTAAGAATATCCTGCGTTGCCTATAGCAACCAATCAGAGCTCGTATTAATGACCTGTAGCAAAATAGAAGCTGAGCTGTGATTGGCTGCTATATGCAACCTGATGACTATCCAGGCTAATTGCCACAACAGCCAACAGACAATGGCTGCTGTAGTTTGGCAGTTAAGTTACTAAGCGTATTTTTGCCAAATAATTGGAAAGCGCGGGGTGAAAATTTCCACTCAAAACATAGTCTATGACGTTCCCCAAGTCACAGGAGGCGGCTGTGCAAAATTTCGTGATTGTAAATGCGAAGGTGCAGGTTCCTTCAGCGAACATACACACATACATACATACACTCAGCTTTATATATTACTGTAGATTACGGTAGAATATTGATGACCTGTCCTCAGTATAGGTCATCGATACTTGGTCCGTAGGGGTCCGACTGCCGACACACTTGCCGATCAGCTGTTTGAAGAGCGCTGTGGGGCTCCGGTTGGAACACATGGCCTATATGCAGCTCAGTCCCATTCAAGTGAATGGGCTTGAGCTGCAATACCAAGCACAGCCACTATACAATGTACGGCGCTGTGCTTGGTATGCTGTGAGATGACCACAGCGCTCACTAGACAGCTGATCAGTGGTGGTGCTGGGTGCCAGACCACTGCCGATTATATAAATAGGTCATCAATATTCTACTCCCAGGGGTGCACCACTAATGAGGCCAGGTGAGGCGATCGCCTGAGGCAGCACCAGGTAGGAGCAAGAGGGAGGCAGCGCAAGGGTCATGGGCAATGAACGCTTTCATTGTGGCAAAGGGGTTAAGTTAAGAAATTGGCATGGGGGGGCGTTTTAGTTTTCGCTTTAGGCAGTAGAAAGGCTAGGTGCACCCCTGCAGAAAACCCCTTTAACAGATCATTGAATATCCACAAACTGAATTTTCAATAGTCAGGGGCAAATTGGCCATAGACCCTACAGGGAAATTTCCCGGTGGGCCGATGCCTACTAGGGCCACCCAAGCCCTCCTCAGACACGGCCGCAAGCTGGGTACATAATGATTAGTGCGAAGTCACTTTGTTCAAAACTTTGGAATAATACTGTACAGAGATCCGTCTCCTTACAGTATTAGAATGTATGGTCTCTGATGAGCTGAAGTTAGGCTACTTTCACACTAGCGTTTTCAATTCCGCTATTGAGATCCGTCATAGTTTTGTCCCTATTCATTGTCAATGGGGACAAAACTGAACTGAACGAAACGGAATGCACCAAAATGCATTCCGTTCCGTTTGGTTGCATTCCCATCGCTGCAAGCAGCGTTTTTCTGTCCGCGATGTGGTGCGGAACAAGACGGATCCATCCTGACACACAATGTAGGTCAATGGGGACGGATCTGTTTTCTCTGGCACAATACAAAACAGACTTTCAATGGTGTTCATGACAGATCCGTCATGGCTACATAACACATAATACAACCGGATCCGTTCATGACGGATGCATGCGGTTGTATTATTGTAACAGAAGCGTTTTTTGCAGATCCATGTAGCCTTACTTATTCACAAAGTCGCTCGTGACTTCGTTGAATAACTTCGGTAGTTGATTTTTAAAGTGGAAAATCAGGCTCCCGTTCCAAGGTAATAGTCGGAACCAAAGCCAAGTTCGGTTTCAAGTTTTAAAGTGGTTTTCCACTTTAAAAATTAACTACTGAAGTTATTCAACGAAGTCACGCGCGACTGTGTGACTAACTAACTTCGGCTCATCGGAGCCCATACATTCAAATACTGTAAGGAGACAAATCTCTGTACAGTAGTATTCCGAAGTTTTGAACGAAGGGGCTTCGGATGCAGCATCCGAAGCTCTCTTCGCTCAACACCAATAATGATCTAATTCTCTCATACTTACCTGGCCAGCAGCCCTCCTGAATTCAACTGTATCGCTGTCCATAGGACAGTGATACAGTTGAACACTGTGGCGCAGGTGGTGGTGCATTTTGTGCTGCACTGTGGTATTTGGTTCAGCTGGGGCAGTATATTGCTCTGCACTAAGGTGCTGCTGACCCTCCTACTTCTGTTGTCCCTGCCTAATTATGTTGCCTTCTTTCAATATGGACTTGCCTTTTTTCCAGGGCCACTTTTATTTCCCAGTTTGCCCCGTCAATAGTGACACATACAACTTGACAGACAGTGGGGCAACACAAGTAGACGGAGCCAATACAAGTAAGAGGGGATCATCAATACCATATTGCAGCACAAAATGCTGCCTCAACAGAACCAAACACTATGCTGCAGCACAAAATACTGCCCCAGCAACATATGATACCTTCCCAGAAGCTGCCTCTCTGTGGTGGTCAGGTCCAGCTGCTACGTTCAGTTCCTCCAACAGTTGTTTCTAATTTAGACATGGCGAAGGGGGCTTAGGAAGTGAGACGCAGTCCAGAGAAATAAGCCAACCCTACCTTCAGCATGCTGCCTGGTCTTTAAGTGGTATTAAGCAAACAAAAGAACATAGCACTACATATCTATTACATCCAGTGATGTTTCCTCTGATTTAGATCATTTTCCTAATCCTCTCCATTCGGACCAGACCGCCATGATGACTTCTTTCAGCCATGTCTCATCTCTGCAGAGTTTGCCACACAGACATCTTGGTTTCCTCATGTTTCCATCATCCTCCCCAACTTCAAACTCACAATCCTGGTGCCCCAACCGTGTCATAATACTGCCAATAACGTGCTCCCCAATGCCCCAAATATATTGCATAAAAAAGTGTGCCCTCGGTAGTATTCATGCCCCACTATAGTGGCCCCGGTAGTAATAGTGGCCCCAGTAAAATGAATGCCTAAAGCAATAATATTGTCACGGTGGGGAGTGGGGGAAAGCTACCCACCGAACACCAAAGGAAGCGGAATAGCAGCAAGGCCTGGAGCCGGGATAAGGGAGCAGGTCACCTCCTAAAGCTACCCTAATCCTGGCCCTGACTCCTATCCATATAAGCGGTCCCAGATGGTAGGACATCTCATACCCAGGACCCTGGAATCCCTTAACAGCCCTATGGATAATGAAAGGGCTTGAGACAACCTGTTCCTCCAAGACACTGAAGAACAGGAGTCTCCACCGGCCTATATACAAGAAAAGAAAAGACTGTGAACAGCTACTGGATCGGCAGGTAAGAACACAGAACAACAAACTTACCTGCCGCAGCCACAACGACTAGAACCCATGACTATACAGGACACAGTACCAACAACACACACAGGTATTCAGAACACCAGTAACTGCCTGGACCCACATGTGGACAGGATGCATGGTGGCACCAGGCAGAGCTGCACACAGACTTGTAGTTTCCCCTCCAGGGAACCCAGTAGCCCTCTCACCAAAGGCTCAGACAGACAGGGGAATGTCAAGCAACCATGCTGGACAACAAATACCAAACCTCACCTCATCGATTGTGCAGGCCACAGGCCTCTTCCAGCCTGCGGCCTGAGGCGCCTGCTTCCCAGTGCCGTTCGCATATTGCCTCATACAGTAGCCTGTGGCCTATGAAGGTGGACAACTTAAAGGGGTTGTCTCATCATGGACAATAGGGGTATATCGCTAGGACATGCCCCCATTGTCTTATAGGTGCTTCCGTTGTGGGGCGCTCATTGGTACAGCCCTTAACTCCCGCTTTCTCCCCCACTTGGGTTAACAAAAAAAAGAAACTCACCTCATCAATTTCATGGCGTCGCTGTGAACACTTGCCGCTCCTTGGAAGCTCAGGGCAGGACCTGCGCTCCAGCGTGATGACGTTTCCAGGGGGAAAGACGTTCCGGTTCTCTTCGCCTGTAGTAGTTACCACAGATGTTTGTGCCCTGGGCTGGGGAGCTCATCTTCAAGACCGGTGAATTGAGGGTCAGTGGTCCTCTCTGGAGAAGCGACAATCGTCAGATTTCAGAGAACTAAAAGCAGTCAAACTAGCTCTACGTCATTTTTTTTCAAGCAGATCTGATGGGAAAATCTGTGATCATTCAATCGGACAATTTTCCTTCGTGTTTTACCTAAGCAAACAAGGAGGGACAAGAAGTCACTCCCTTCTGAGGTTATGCAAGGAGATATTTGCCTGGGCAGAATTGTACCTTCTAGACTAAAGAGCAGTGCATATCAGAGGCTGTTGCAATATTCAAGCGGATTACCTGAGTCGGAGGAAGATCAATCCGATTACATCAAACAGATTACAGCCAAGTGGGGCATGCCAGTTTGGGATTTGATGGCGTCCAGACGGAACAGAAAACTACTCAAATTTTGTTCCCTAAACAAGTTTGATAGACCGACGATAGTGGATGCATTCTCAATCAGCTTGAAGGGCCTGTTTGTTTACATATTTCCTCCAGTCCCTCTCATCCTGAGGGTTCTACAGAAGATTCTAGTGGAGAAGCCTTGGGCTATATTAATAGCTCCATTTTGGCCCTACAGGGCTTGGTTCATGCTCCGATGCTCTCCTTTGCCCTGCGCAAAATTGCGCAGGGCAAAGGTATTTTTAGGAGTTCCGGTGACGTCACTGGCACTGATGGGCAGGATTTAGCTCTGCCCTAGCCAGTAAAACGGCTAGGGCAGAGCTAAAGCCCGCCCCTCAGAGCCGGTGAAGTCACTGAACACACTGCCGGGCGGAAGTTACCGCCCGGCAGTGTGTTATTGAAAACAAAAGAGCCCGTGCCCTGCGCGGTTTAGCGCAGGGCACGGGAGCGCATCGGAGCATGAGATGCTCCGATGCTAGGCTCAGGGGGGCTGCCAGGGTGAAAATAAGGGTGTGTCCGGGTTCAGCTCTGAACCCAGACAACCCCTTTAAGTGGACGCAGTACAGAGGCAAGCCCACGGTAATAAAGCAAAAGTTCAGTGTTTATTTACACAAAAAAGCAATAAAGCAAAAACAACACTGTGCAGAGTCCTCGTGTTAATTCACACCACATAAAGTCCACAGCACAAACATGTCACCTGGCAGACTGCTTTTTCCATGGCAATCCACAGCCGTCCACCTTTAGGGCGTCTGATTTTCAGCGTGTGGTTCTCCAGCACGCTACCAACTGGTTGGAACCCAAAATCACAGTGCTTCTCAGCTCCACTAATGACAATGCAGGGTAATCCCCACCCAGCTGAGCTGCTGGCTGGGTTTTTATTCCCAGACCAAAACCTGGCCTGGAACGTGGGGAACAGCCACCCACCCTCCTCTTTGGCTGCTCCCAATAAGAACCGGCCCAGATTGGCTTTACAGCCACACAGGGCCGTCTTTACCAAGGGGCAAAAGGGGCAGCTGCCCCGGGCCCAGTTGCTCCTGGGGGGCCCAAGGCAGCTGCCTCTTGAGCCCTGCTAGCCACTGCCCCGGGTGTCAGGCTGTCAGCTACACAGGGGGTGCTGCCATGCCGATGCCCTTCCTGCCGGCACTGAGTCCAGGCATCGTACTGTTTTAGAGCTGTGAATGTGATCTAGGACCTTAGATGACATCATCACCATGTGACCAGTAACCTAGCAATATTACTGGTCACATGGCTATGAGGTCATCACAGGTCCTAGCAGGAGTGTTGCAGATGTTAACTGTGGAACTTTTTTTGTGTGAAGATTACATCAGAAAAAGGTGACAGGGGCTGTTATGTTATACTGTAAACTACTGTATAGTGGGGTGCTGTATAGTGTGGGGGCCTGTATAGTGTGGGGGGGCCTGTATAGTGTGGGGGGGCCTGTATAGTGTGGGGGGCCTGTATAGTGTGGGGGGGCCTGTATAGTGTGGGGGGCTGTATACTGTGGGGGGCCTGTATACTGTGGGGGGGGCCTGTATACTGTGTGGGGGGCCTGTATATTGTGGAGTGCTATACTGCTGTACTGTATACTGTGGGTGCTGTATAGTGTGGAGTGCTATACTGCTGTACTGTGTTGTGTAGTGTGGGGGGGCTGTATCGTGTATAGTTTGGGGTGCTGTATACGGTGAGGTGCTATACTGTGGGGTGCTGTATACTGTGGGCTGCTATACTGCTCTACAATATACTGTGGGGTACTGTATACTATAGGGTGCTATACTGCATACTGTGTGGTGCTATATACTATAGGGTGCTATACTGCATACTGTGGGGTGCTGGGGTGCACTGTAACACTAGGGTGAGCCGAGCCCTGGTCTCCTTCCTGCGGAGCGGTGCCCACTTCCAGCCTGAGCCCAGCTGCCCAGAGCACTGATCCTGAGCCGCTGGAGTCTTCAGAACTGGAAGTATTTACAGTCATTCACTGTACTCTACCAGGTGTGTGGATTTTTTGTATGTGTGTTGTGGTGGAGGGCGTGATTGCCTGCTAAGGTGTGGGAAGGCGGGATCCAGGGGGCCCAAGAAAATTTTTGCCCAGGGTCCAATCAATATTAAAGACGGCCCTGCAGCCACACTAAGTAAAAACACAGTGTCAGTCAGCCTAGCTGCTGCTGACACACTAAACTACCGATTCCTATCTCACTGAGGCCAGGAACCTCGGTTACACGTACCTTCCGTCAATGACGGACCCCTGCGCCTTCCTACAGCCTGTAAAGACCCTACAAATATTAAATATGCAAAGATATGGAAAAACTTAGCATCCTGGTTGATGGAGTCTAATTGTATAGACATCAGTGTTTCTTCCATTCTCCAATTCCTTCAAAACGGCTTCCAGAAAGTTCTCAAACCAAATACATTGAGAGTCCATATGACAGCAATCAACGCGATGACCGAGAACAAGTTTGTACATCATCCGTTAATATTCAGATTCTTTAAAGCAGTAAAAAGGTTAAAACCAGCAATTAGAGACCCTATATCTGTCTGGGACATATCTCTGGTACTAAAAAAAACTGACAGGTCCTCCTTTTGAACCTTTGGCACAAGCTGAACTAAAATGGCTCTCCTGTAAAGTATTATTCCTGGTTGCCGTTACAGCTGCAAAAAGGCTTGGAGAATTACAGGCTCTGTCTTCTAAAAGTCCTTATCTGAGATTTCTGCCAGAAGGAGTACTATTGCGGACCATGCCATCCTTCTCGCCCAAAGTACCATCTTCTTCTAATGTGAACAGGGAATCTTTCCTTCCGGTATTCTTTTTAGAACCTTCCAATGAAGACCAAGCTCTCCTACACACCTAAGGCTACTTTCACACTCGCGTTTGGTGCGGATCCGTCATGGATCTGCACAGACGGATCCGTTCAGAGGATACAACCGTCTGCATCCATTCAGAACGGATCCGTTTGTATTATCTTTAATATGGCCAAGACGGATCCGTCTTGAACACCATTGAAAGTCAATGGAGGACGGTTCCGTTTTCTATTGTGTCAGGTTGTCAGAGAAAACGGATCCGTCCCCATTGACTTACATTGTGTGTCAGATCGGATCCGTTTGGCTCAGTTTTGTCTGATGGACACCAACGCTGCAAGCGTTTTAATATTTATCTTCAGAGAACAGAAGAATTCAGAGCTGTGGAAAATCTATTTCTTTTGATTGCTGGACAAAGAAAAGGGCAGAAAGCATCTAAAGACGTACCCTCTCCGTTTCGGCTTAGAGCCCATTCAACAAGAGCCACAGCAGCATCATGGGCGGAGCAAGCACAAGTATCAGTAACGGATATTTGTAATGTAGCTTCCTGGTCTACGCCATCAACTTTCATGAAATATTATTGGCTGGACATCGATGCTAAGAGCTCAGCCTTTGGCACGGGTATACTAAGTGCAGTTCTATGTTGAAGTACCCACCCTTCGCTATCTATCCAAATCCCTTCATGTGCTGCCGAGGACAAAAAGGGAAATGGAAAATTGGTTACCTGGAATTTTGCTTTCCTTGAGTCCAAAGGCAGCACATATATATACCCCCACAAAATAAATTATTTTTTACTACATCTATTGTCTGAATCTATTTTTAAAACACGGAGTATGGCTGTTGGGGGTGTGCTTATATACTATTTAGATCATTATACTAATTGTATGTTTTATCTAGGTAGGCGGTCCTAGTGGGGAGAATGAGGCAAGATTAACCCATCATGTGCTGCCTTCGGACTCAAGGAAAGCAAAATTCCAGGTAATTAATTTTACATATATATACGTATATATATACGTATATATATATATATATATATATGCTGGATATATATATATATATATATATATATACACTCACCTAAAGAATTATTAGGAACACCTGTTCTATTTCTCATTAATGCGATTATCTAGTCAACCAATCACATGGCAGTTGCTTCAATGCATGTAGGGCTGTGGTCCTGGTCAAGACAATCTCCTGAACTCCAAATTGAATGTCAGAATGGGAAAGAAAGATGATTTAAGCAATTTTGAGCGTGGCATGGTTGTTGGTGCCAGACGGGCCGGTCTGAGTATTTCACAATCTGCTCAGTTACTGGGATTTTCACGCACAACCATTTCTAGGGTTTACAAAGAATGGTGTGAAAAGGGAAAAACATCCAGTATGCGGCAGTCCTGTGGGCGAAAATGCCTTGTTGATGCTAGAGGTCAGAGGAGAATGGGCCAACTGATTCAAGCTGATAGAAGAGCAACATTGACTGAAATAACCACTCATTGCAACCGAGGTATGCAGCAAAGCATTTGTGAAGCCACAACACGCACAACCTTGAGGCGGA
Organism: Bufo gargarizans; assembly: GCF_014858855.1. NCBI lineage: Eukaryota > Metazoa > Chordata > Amphibia > Anura > Bufonidae > Bufo > Bufo gargarizans. The sequence goes on along the minus strand of NC_058088.1, from coordinate 28,666,758 downwards.
TGGGCTACAACAGCAGAAGACCCCACCGGGTACCACTCATCTCCACTACAAATAGGAAAAAGAGGCTACAATTTGCACAAGCTCACCAAAATTGGACTGTTCAAGACTGGAAAAATGTTGCCTGGTCTGATGAGTCTTGATTTCTGTTCAGACATTCAAATGGTAGAGTCCGAATTTGGCGTAAACAGAATGAGAACATGTATCCATCATGCCTTGTTACCACTGTGCAGGCTGGTGGTGGTGGTGTAATGGTGTGGGGGATGTTTTCTGGGCACACTTTAGGCCCCTTAGTGCCAATTGGCCATCGTTCAAAGGCCACGGGCTACCTGAGCATTGTTTCTGACCATGTCCATCCCTTCATGACCACCACTGATGGCTACTTCCAGCAGGATAATGCACCGTGTCACAAAGCTTGAATCATTTCAAATTGGTTTCTTGAACATGACAATGAGTTCACTGTACTAAAATGGTCCCACAGTCACCAGATCTCAACCCAATAGAGCATCTTTGGGATGTGGTGGAACGGGAGCTTCGTGCCCTGGATGTGCATCCCTCAAATCTCCATCAACTGCAAGATGCTATCCTATCAATGTGGGCCAACCTTTTTAAAGAATGCTATCAGCACCTTGTTGAATCAATGCCACGTAGAATTAAGGCAGTTCTGAAGGCAAAAGGGGGTCCAACACCGTATTAGTATGGTGTTCCTAATAATTCTTTAGGTGAGTGTATATATATGCAGCAGTATATAGGATGGGAGTATATAGTGTGAATATATATATATATATATATCCAGCAGTATACAGGCCAAGAGTATATAGTGTATATACAGTGGATATAAAAAGTCTACACACCCCTGTTAAAATGTCAGGTTTCTGTAATGTAAAAAAATGACTTTTTCCACCTTTAATGTGACCTATAAACTGTACAACTCAATTGAAAAACAAACTTAAATCTTTTAGGTAGAGGGAAGAAAAAATATAAAAATAAAATAATATGGTTGCATAAGTGTGCACACCCTTAAACTAATACTTTGTTGAAGCACCTTTTGATTTTATTACAGCACTCTTTTTGGATATGAGTCTTAGAGTGGGAGGGGGCGTGGCCTAAACAGATCAGGGGCGTGTCTTAGTGGGACCTGGTGGCAGGGTTTTAAGTCTTTTGAGGGTGGACACATTGTGGCAGGGGACGTGTCTGGGCTCGTTCATGCAAGAGTGACGCCCCTCTGGGCACTTTACTGTCCATTTGCATACCAAATAAATTGGATTTTCAGAGGATAAAAACATCTATTGCTGGAACAAAGGCACATCTGGAAATAAGGTACTAAGTGCTATTAGGCCATGGCTTTACTTCAATAGCAATTATCCTTGTGACAGATTTCCTTTAAAGTTCTCCTACAGCAGTGAAGAAAAATGGCTGGGTTGTTAGGGAAACCTGGAGTAAAACTGTGTATGTGGAGACTGGAGGACCTGTGAGCTTCTATTAGCTGATAAGAGTCATGTGACCAAGCTTCTATTGGCTAATGCATTTTTGGGGAATATTTCAGGAACGGTACATCCTAGAGAGCTGAGACCTGGTCTAAAACCTTCCCGGACCCCTGATGTACCTGTGTGCCAAATTTCATGATTGTAAATGCAACGGTACGGATTCCTTTAGCGGACATACAAACACACATACACTCAGCTTTATATATTAGATGCATATATATATGTTATTAACATGGTGGTGGTTTGTAGGGGATGCTCAGGATGCACAGATGCCCGGGGTATCAGCGCTTATGCTCTGCTTGCGGTCAGGTCACTCCGTAAGCTCTCAATTGAAGAGATTGTACGGACTGATCTGGCTGTGTTCGGGCAGTTTCTGTAGATCTGTCAGGCAAGTGGAGGGGAGAGGTTCAGGTGAGACATGCGGGGTACATGTACAGTAGCTTGGCAAGGGGCACGCCGTGCAGAGCATACCAGCGTGCGCTGGGTCACTTTCTTGGCTGGAGCCCTCATGATGTTGGCAGCTTCAGTGAGACTCATGTACACGAGGTTGTCACTGCAGGCACTGTATCTTCAGAGTGCCGATCGCAGTGTTGCGCGAGTGGGGTGTGTGATACCACGGCTTCTGGGAGTACTGATGAAAGGCTCAGTGTGTGAGATGTCTGGGGTGTCTGTAGTCGCATTTACCTTTTGCTTGTGTATATTTAGTTTTGAGGGATGTGACTCCTATAGTAGACAGTACCTGGCAGTATGGTTGAGTTTGATGATAAATTATATCTTTATGTATGAAAGAGGTGTTGGTGCTGCAAATTAATTATATCTTTATGTACTGGATTGGGTCAATGTATATGCGGGGATGGTAGTTGTAGCCCATATGTATATACAGTCCTGATCAAAAGTTTAAGACCACTTGAAAAATGGCAAAAAATCATATTTAGCATGGCTGGATCTTAACAAGGTTCCAAGTAGAGCTTCAACATGCAACAAGAAGAAATGGGAGTGAGACAAAACATTTTTTGAGCATTCAATTTAATGAAAACAACGAATAAACTGAAACACGCTGTTTTTCAGCTGATCAAAAGTTTAGGACCACACCTCCAAAAAAAAAAACTAAACCCCCCCCAAAACAGAAATCCAACTTCCAAACATGAACTCAGTAATGAGTAGCTCCGCCATTATTGCTGATCACTTCAAAAATTCGTTTCGGCATGCTTGATGCAAGCGTTTCCATGAGGTGAGTGGGAACATTTCTCCAAGTGGTGAAGACGGCCGCACGAAGGCCATCTACTGTCTGGAACTGTTGTCCATTTTTGTAAACTTCCCTTGGCATCCTTCCACAAAGGTTCTCAATTGGATTTAGATCAGGGGAACACGCAGGATGGGCCAAAAGAGTGATGTTATTCTCCTGGAAGAAGTCCCTTGTCCTGCGGGCATTGTGTACTGTAGCGTTGTCCTGTTGAAAAACCCAGTCGTTACCACACAGACGAGGGCCCTCAGTCATGAGGAATGCTCTCTGCAACATCTGGGAGTAGCCAGCGGCCGTTTGACGCCCCTGCACTTCCTGAAGCTTCATTGTTCCACTGAAGGAAAAAGCACCCCAGACCATTATGGCGCCCCCTCCACTGTGGCGCGTAGAAAACATCTCAGGTGGGATCTGCTTGTCATGCCAGTAACGTTGGAAACCATCAGGACCATCCAGGTTAAATTTTTTCTCATCAGAGAATAAAACCTTCTTCCACCTTTGAATGTCCCATATTTGGTGCTCTCTTGCAAAGTCCAAACGAGCAGTTCTGTGGCGTTCAGGGAGACGAGGTCTTTAAAGACGTTTTTTATTTTTGAAGCCCTTCAGTCTCATAAGCCGTCTGATGGTTATGGGTGTGGCGAAACCAACCTCGCCACTGGGTTTTGGAGAGGGCTGTTTAAAAGCCTCTTGCCTCAGGATTATGGCCCATAGTAACTTTAAAGGAGAAAACAGACCGGCCGCACAGCTTAAATCTGTCTGTAGAATTGTATTTTATGTTATTATGCGTTCGGTTAAATTGTATGTTATGTGAGGGCACCCAGATAGCTAATATTATTGTATTCATGTATTCTGAGTGCCATTCACCTAATGATATGCACTCAGACTTGAGCTATCTGGGGATATGTTAAATGTCTGTGTTTGCTGTGGGGGTGTGCCATTGTGTGTTTGGGTGGTGATTCCTGTCCTGTTGTCTCCACATGTGTATTGGTGATCTCCCCTTTGTCCTGAGAGATAATTGGATTGTCTTCGTCGTCTCCCAGGCAGAGAGGAAGAAACCATGATGCATTGTGGGGATATGTTGTATCTGTTCTGTGTCGCAATCTCCCTTCTGGTCCTCTAGGGGGCGGGAACGATTGGTTGCTGTATTTGCATTGTGTGTGTTGTGAATTACTGATTGGTTGGATTTCAAAACCCTGTGGGCAGTACTGTGTTTGGTTTTTATCAATAAAAGAGGCTGTACTTGAAGTACAATCAGATCACTGCTGACCCTCAAGACGGAGCCTTGTCTCGTTATTAGGGGGATTCCCTGTATGCTGTTGGAGACTGATTGCCAGGAGTGTAAGCTGATTGGATCCTTTTCCCGTTCTTCTGCTGACAGCTATTTGCGAGGTTCCAGTTTGGAGTGCTATTTTGTATCCAATTCGGGAGGTTGGTGTTCTGCAGTAGCTGTGCCTGTCTCTCGGAAAGGGGCATATCGCCTGAACGGATTTTAACCCCTTGTCTGCTGAAACGGTGCCGTTACATTGGTGGCAAGCAGCGGGATCGTTCCTACAGCCAGAAGGACAGCTACAGGAGACACCATTTCTTTGGATTTTACAATTTAAGGGCAACGCATGTCTCAGTACAGCGACCCTAAAAGCACCAGGATGGAACCAGCAGTGGAGTACAGATACTCTGTGGAGGAATTTGACCGTATGATGTGGTTGCGGCTGAACTTCTTCGGACCCAATCCAGCTGAGAAATACGTGAAGTTCGTGAGGAGTCTAGTGTCTAAGACCCTACTATACCGGGCAGAAGGTGACGGTCAGCTGCCACGTTGGGTGGACCTCCATCGGAGGTTACGGTTGCGGGACAGTGGGAGCCTAGTCTCCATTCCCCAGCGGCAGTGTGAAGTGCAGGGAGAGGAGAGCAGCGGCCTCCCTCCCCAGCGGCAGGCTGAGTTACAGGGGGCAGAGGTAGTTGTTCCTGCCCCCCAGCAGCAAAGTGATGTGCCGGGAAGGCAGTGTGAAGTGCAGGGAGGGGAGAGCAACGGCCTCCCTCCCCAGCGGCAGGCTGAGTTACAGGGGGCAGAGGTAGTTGTTCCCTCCCCCCAGCAGCAGCATGATTTTTTGGGAATTGGGAGCCTAGTCTCCATTCCCCAGCGGCAGTGTGAAGTGCAGGGAGGGGAGAGCAGCGGCCTCCCTCCCCAACGGCAGGCTGAGTTACAGGGGGCAGAGGTAGTTGTTCCTGCCCCCCAGCAGCCGCATGATTTTTTGGGAATTGGGAGCCGAGTCTCCATTCCCCAGCGGCAGACGGAGTTACAGGGGGCAGAGACAGTCGGTCCTGTCCCCCAGCGGCAGAGTGTCCTACAGGGAATAGAGAGCCCAGTCTCCTTTCCCCAGCAGCAGGACACTGTATTGGGAGCGGAGGCGGTCGGTCGCCCTCCCCAGCGGCTGGAAGTATGTATGGGAGAGGAGCTCGTTACCACCTCTCCCCAGCGGCAGCTTAACGCACCAGGGGGAGACAGTAAGCCCCACAACTGTGCAGATGGGACCGTGGTCTCTGCACTTACAGCACAGGGGGTAGGGACAGTCGGTCCTGTCCCCCAGCAACAGGGCTGTTTAGCCAAAGGGGAGACAGTCGGTTTCCCCCTCCAACAACCAGACTCCAACCAGGCTTCTTCCGTGGTAAGGCTGGCACCAGGGCAGAGTACCGCTGATCCCTGCCCCCAAAGCAACCTCCACTCCAAGCCAGGGAGCAACTCAGAGACCGGGAGTACCAGCTACCAATATAACCTTGGTGGATTCACTGGACAGAGACAGCCTACTAAATTCTACAGGTCCAGTATTGGGTTGTGGGTGGGCTGCCAGACTAACTCAGGTACCGACCGGCGTGAGGTCAGGTATCTGGTTAGTCTTCCCTGGGGGGGGGAGATGTGTGGCGAAACCAACCTCGCCACTGGGTTTTGGAGAGGGCTGTTTAAAAGCCTCTTGCCTCAGGATTATGGCCCATAGTAATTTTAAAGGAGAAAACAGACCGGCCGCACAGCTTAAATCTGTCTGTAGAATTGTATTTTATGTTATTATGCGTTCGGTTAAATTGTATGTTATGTGAGGGCACCCAGATAGCTAATAGTATTGTATTCATGTATTCTGAGTGCCATTCACCTAATGATATGCACTCAGACTTGAGCTATCTGGGGATATGTTAAATGTCTGTGTTTGCTGTGGGGGTGTGCCATTGTGTGTTTGGGTGGTGATTCCTGTCCTGTTGTCTCCACATGTGTATTGGTGATCTCCCCTTTGTCCTGAGAGATAATTGGATTGTCTTCGGTCGTCTCCCAGGCAGAGAGGAGGAAACCATGATGCATTGTGGGGATATGTTGTATCTGTTCTGTGTCGCAATCTCCCTTCTGGTCCTCTAGGGGGCGGGAACGATTGGTTGCTGTATTTGCATTGTGTGTGTGTTGTGAATTACTGATTGGTTGGATTTCAAAACCCTGTGGGCAGTACTATGTTTGGTTTTTATCAATAAAAGAGGCTGTACTTGAAGTACAATCAGATCACTGCTGACCCTCAAGACGGAGCCTTGTCTCGTTATTGGGGGGATTCCCTGTATGCTGTTGGAGACTGATTGCCAGGAGTGTAAGCTGACTGATACGCTTTTCCTGTTCGTCTGCCGGCAGCTACTTGCGAGGTTCCAGTTTGGAGTGCTATTTTGTATCCAGTTCGGGAGGTTGGTGTTCTGCAGTAGCTGTGCCTGTCTCTCGGAAAGGGGCATATCGCCTAAACGGATTTTAACCCCTTGTCTGCGGAAACGGTCCGTTACAATGGGGTTGAAGTCAGCACCAGTAAAGGCCTTAATTTGGGTCGAGGATCGTCCAGTGTCTTTATGGACAGCCAATTGGATCCTCCGGCTCAGTGCTGATGAAATTTTTTGGGGTCTTCCACTTGACTTTTTTGTTCCATAAACCTCAGGATCATTTAAGAAATTCCAAATGACTGTCTTACTGCGTCCCACCTCAGCAGCGATGGCGCGCTGTGAGAGACCCTGCTTATGCAGTTCAACAACCCGACCACGTTCAAAAAGGGAGAGTTTTTTTGCCTTTGCCATCACAACGTGTGACTACCTGACAGAAAATGACAGTGAATCCACATCTTTGCACAGATTTGGCCTTTTAAAGGCATGTGGTCCTAAAATTTGGATCAGCTGAAAAACAGCCTGTTTCAGTTTAATCGTTATTTCCAATTAATTGAATGCTCAAAAAATGTTTTGTCTTGGAACCTTGTGCATTGTTAATAAAAGTTTTATTTTGTTATGTTTTAAAACTGATAAAAACACTGTAAAATAAGTGTTCTTAAACTTTTGATCAGGACTGTATATATGCGCAGAATACGATGTGTCTTCCACAGGTTTGTTTATATATGACATCACTAAGTAAGTCACCAGGCATCACTATCCTGTGTCCACCTCACATTTTGGTGGACATGTGCCTACAGGGCTCGTCCATGGCATGAAGCACCATGATCCAGTAGCAAAAATAACCCCTCACACACCCCAGGCAGGATACCGCGCACACACCACTATACAGTACATGTGAAATCCCAGCGCCCTGTTTTAGTGCGGAGAAGTTACTGTATCTCTAGCGTGTACAGTAGCATAGTGCTGCATAGAGACTGTATCAGAAAAGCAGTGCGCATCCTCCACTAGCAGGGACGGCAGTGCGCACCCCTTCATAACCAGGACAGGGGCGCGGGCCTCCCGAAGTCCAGAACAGCAGCGCAAACCGAGTAATAACAATTGACACAACACAAATAAAATTGTTTATCAACAAACAAATAAATTAAAATAAATGAACAAAACTCTAAGAATTAAGAACAGGGACAGCAGTGATGACAGAGTGCATCCTATCCCACTAAAACATAGGTAGGAGCGCTCATCCCCTGATGACCCAAATAATAAGCACACATCGGGCTACCCTTATATTAGTAATAACATTGTGAATAAACAATCAAGTAGCAGCGCTTCTGAAAAAGGAAAAAGTAGCTAACATCAGTTTACAGTAGTTACAGCGCTGACAATGGCTCAGCATCCGAATCACCACTCTAAGAAAAATACCCACCTCATCCCCAAAATAAAAAAGTGGCTACTTCTCACACAAAGAGAATGTTTTTACACACCAACCCTTTGATACATTTATTTATTTTATTCTAATACCAAGAAACAACCACACGCTACAGTTAAATGTTCACTGCTTTAATTTTAATTAATTTAATATTAAAGCCAAAATTAATATTAAAAAAATGTGATACTATAAATATATATATTTAAAGCCTGGCATGCGAGTCTGAACCTAATCTAACTAGGTACGCTAGTGATGTGCCCTTAGCCACGTGACGAGGGTAGGCCAAATAAAGGGTGCATACCCTGAAGGAGATGTATGAAGAAGGGCCGGGAGGGTGGGGCGAGAGAGGACGTGCACCATGTGTGCTGGGCGGCGGGGCTTAAGAAGCCCCCTACGCCCCTCCCACAAAAGCAGGCTGAATTTCAGCCTGCTGGATTTGTGGTCCTGGCTACGGCACGAAGCCTGGCATGCGAGTCTGAACCTAATCTAACTAGGTAGGCTAGTGGTGTACCCTTAGCCACGTGACGAGGGTAGGCCACATAAAGGGGGCAAAAAATGCGAGTAGGAAATAGTTTATGATACAACTTTATTGTTGATGGTAGCATTACAGTACCAAGTAGGAGAAAGCTCTGGCGATCTCGGCTTTTGGATGCGGGATGTACCGTGAGAAACAAGATGACTTCCATTGACCCATTTTGTGTATGATGTGAGCCGGGACCCCGTGTTTGGATGCGGCGGAGGATGCTCCGATCCGGAATGAATGGCCCGATATGGCCCGGGGGTTGAACCCTAAACCATCAGCCTCAGCTGGTCGACAAAAGAAGCAGCCACCTCCAGCCTCCAGGAAGAAGCATACCCTGTGAGCCAAGCTGTGAGTACTTATCCCAAGTCCAGGATAAGCCAAATTCCTCATCAGCTAGTTAGGCCCATTACAAGCAGAAGACAGACAGAGCAGAAGACAAATACCTGCCAGATTCTCCAGTCACATAGTATAGAAGCAGAAGAGATATTGATCCCTGCCATACATTGCCTATACCTGCTGGGACCCAAGACTATTGCTGTAACTTATATGGATTTAAAGCTGCCATTCAGTAAAGACGAGTTGGACGATATCTCCTGTCTGGATCTCAATCATTCCATCATAACTCCTATTAACAACACTCAATTTATTGCAAGTGAGCCAGGATCCAGGAGTCCAGCCGTACCAAGGTAGGAGACACCGTTGACACTACCATATCTGCTATACAGAGACATTATCCCCTTCTGGCATTTCTCACCTGGTACGTGAGTTATAACATCTTAAAGGGCCCTGCTACAGTACCTGCGCAAGCTGCAATTGGTGTCACAAACTATTATACATATATACTGACCCACTGCATAGCTGACCCACTGTACCGGTGTCCTGCTCATTGCACCTGCAGAAGAGAATCCACCGAGGCCGGGTCCTCCATGGCTGACACCAAGTTAGGTGCTTCCCATGAACCTTGGGGCAAGGTGACGAGAAAGCCTACAGAAAACCCGGACTGCAGGAACTTTACGAAGCCGGGGTTGTGGTGGGTTTTTAGGAGGGAGACCAAAAGGGGGACATTGATGTCGGCTAGTCAGCTTTTAGCAGCTCGCTGGGAGCAGGAGGATTGAGGATGGGCCCGAAAGCAGGTTGAACAAATGTGGAGCGCCTTACACTTGTTGTCATTGCAGAAAGTGGAATTGTAATTATTGCACAATTGATTTTTCCCCAGGAATACTATTGGCCGGCCTAATTAATCCAGGAGCGGACCTGGCTTTTGGGAAGCTTAAGTGCTGGGCTGCTGTTTGGCCTGGGAGGTGACGTGTGAGTTGGGGCACCAGTCGGAAGCGTGCAGTACTGACTGGCAGTTGGAGCAATACAGGGATCTAAGTCCGGCAAAATGTCTACAGAAAAGCTCCATATCTAAGGATGCCCAATTGGTGATATGCTGAAACTGGGCGAGGGCTGCGGCTGCCTTCGCCGAGAATGACCTACGGTAGTCGTAGTAGGCAAATCCTCCGTATTTATAACCCAGCTCCGTGACCCTGTACAGGTATGCGTCAAGCTCATCCCTTCTGACTGGCTGCGCCGAACAGATGATGTCCCGATACAGGCTTAACGCAAGCACGAACTCTGGGATAGAGAGTTTTTTGTTAAGGCGAGTGTCTTTGGACTTCAGTACCAAAGACACATCACCGCATGCGATGGTCCTGTTTTCCACGGTATCATGAGTAGAAATGAGGACCGCCGCTAAATTGACATCCTTGCCTGCCAGTATATCTCTGCGCAAGTTTTCTGGAACGAAAAAGGAGGGAGCAATCTCGGGGCCCCGGGAAACCTACCTGGGGAAGAAGGCTGGGAAGTGGAAGGACCTGGATTGATGGGAGCGGGAGGTGACGCGTCCCTACTTTCGACTGCCTGGAGTCTGGTGTTTATGTCGCAGATGGAACTGGACAGGTTGTTAATGGTGGCGTGCAGTTGCGTTAGGGACAACTGGATGGTAGAGATGGAGACTTGCTCCGTGGACGCCGTGGACGGCTCTGGAAACAAAAGGCGATACAGTTCAGCCTTACGGGCTGTGGCCGAATGGCGTATCCCTCGCTTGTTTAGCTCGGCGATCATCTTAGGGATTGTCCAAGTCCGGTAGGATGAAAGGCTTGCTCGCTCAGAAACCGTTGATACAGTTGATAGAGCGTCCTCGAGGTCGGAAACGTGAGACATGTTGAGCTGAAAAATTGAAAGGGACATAACGGAAGCTGGAGGGGGATAATCGTGGGATAGGCACGGGTGGTGCTGCCGGAGAAAAACGCTTGTAGCAAGGTACGGGGTCTTACACCTAGCTGGTGAACTGAGGACGCGTTGGTCCCCCTGCTAGGCGTGCGATTGTCAACTTACCTGAATTCACCGGAGCTGCTTGCGCCGAGATTTAAAGGGACTTCATCTGAAAAGAACGGTATATGTTGCCATGATTGGCTATGACGGGAGGCCGAAATATCGAATCGTGCTTTCTACTTACCTGGAAAAAGATGATTAAACTCTAACGGGTATCCGCGGATTAGCTTAGCACCTAAAAGAACAAGACCGTACATGTTGACTTCATGAACCGTGAATGGGAAGCGACCAGATGTTCGTGGGATGTGACAGTACTGGTGCCAGAAACGAAACGTGTTGATTGCTGCGGAAGCAGGCACGGTATGGGGGATGCGCGGAACGAGCAGAAACGGCAGCATGAACAGGGTAATAGTGCACGGTGACCATGAACCATTATGACTGATGGAAAGACTAGCAACAAGGAGTCTGCTGAGTAAAACGTGTACCAGGGCGATCCTGGGTGACCTGGGAATGACCGGGGCAGGAGACAAGGACAAGAACCGGTCCAGGGCGTACCTGGTAAGGATGACTGCTTTGGGAGATGTGAGACCTGGGCGTACCAGGCCAGGAGGCGGAAAAATGAACATGGAAGAAGAGTGTGACACCTAGTAGGAAGGAGACCAGGGCGGACCTGGTTAGTGTGAGAATGCGTGGTGCGGGCGCACCAAGCGTGAAAAGACATGGGTTACGTGACCCGAGGAGAAGGAAAATAGGGAGGGACAGAACCCAGGAGAAATAGAGACATGGAAAGGAGGGAATCCAGGGCGTACCTGGAGCAAGACGAGTGAAAGACCCCTGACAAATGGGAACCTGAGCGAATCAGGTGGGTGAGAACTGACATGCAAGAAAGAGAGGAAAGTAGCGTAAAGAAGGCAGGGCGTTCCTGCAGACAGGAGAAGATGATAGAAGGATGTTTGGGTACCTGAGCGTATCAGGGTTTTTTTGTTTGTTTTTTGGCTAGCTTTAAGAGACCTAGTGTGCTGAAATCAACATGCATGTGGAAGCTGCTAATCAGCAGTACTGGCCTGACTGGAAAGTGAATGTTGATGGCAGTCTTCCTATTCATACTCTTGACTCTCTGAATCATTCCTTATGGAATTTAATTATATTTAATACAGAGCACTTGACAGGTCTTGTCATACCGGTTATGAGATAAAACGAAAATCTTGTCGCAGCTGTTACGGTTGACCTTCAAAGCTGCTAGAGACCTCCTTCTATCACCGAATGCATGGCTGCCAAAACTTCACTCAAATTCAGTGATGGTAATGCCATACAAACGCTTTTGCCGATACTGCAGATGCCCGGTCAAGATCCAGAGTTTATACAATGATACGACAACTCTAAAGCTGGCGTTTATGCAGCAAGGCCAGAAATGGTAATGAAAGGTGTGACTCCTCCTACCCAACGTCAGACGAGAGTGGTCGTGCACCATGTGTGCTGGGCAGCGGGGCTTAAGAAGCCCCCTACGCCCCTTCCACAAAAGCAGGCTGAATTTCAGCCTGCTGGATATATAGGAAAAAAGCAGCACTCCAAAGAAATAAAATTAAAAAAAAATCTTTATTCACCTCAGTGGCAAAGAGTTTTATTTTAATTTTATTTCTTTGGAGTGCTGCCCTTTTCCTACGTATTACTGTGGGATTGGATTTTTCCCAGCGGGGACGTGCACCCACAAATGGCTTTAGGCTGTGCTGCCTCTTTTTCAATTTTATATATAGATATGTATACACACACATTTTAGGCTGTCTATATGTACTGAATATTTATAGAGGCCAGCCCGAATATTAATACATTTTTGTAAAGAGCCTTTGTTCTGGTGGTTTCATGTTACACAATTGGTGTGCTGCCCCTCCCTAGCTAAACATAGTACAGTATGTACTACACCCTTTGTATTTTTCCCTTAGAGAACAATAGATGGAGAATGTGGGGGTCAGCTGGGCAAATTTAGCAGACAGTATAACCTGGCAGTATGGTTGAGTTTGATGAGGAATTATATCTTTTTGTATGAAGGAGGTGTTGGTGCTGCAAATGATGGATTGGGTCAATGTATATGCGGGGAAATAAAAAAACATAGGAGTGTATATATATATATATGTGTGTATATATATATATATATATTTTTTATATATATATATATATACTGCCTTTGTTACTTCGTGTGAGTTTTTTATGAAAGTAGTGGGAAAAAAACAATAATAATTATAAAAAATAGTCATAAAAGATAAAAAAAAACACACATAAAAAGCACATAAAATGACAAGAAAACACAAAAAACTATAAACATATAAAGCTAGTTGAGTATGTATCTGTGTTGGAGTAATTTTAGTCAAATTGTCACTTTGTTGCCTTGTGATGATTGGGAATCATGAAGGCAAGATGAAGGAATGTATGCATAGTTTGTATCGATATATTTCCCTATATTAACCGTGATTACTAGATTTTTACGTTTTATCCCATATATTGATGGTGATCTATATATAATTTATTTATGTATTTTTTTAAATACTTGTTTAATCCTGATTGTTTATTCACAATGTTATTACTAGTATAAGGGTAGCCCGATGTGTGCTTATTATTTGTGTAATCGGTGGATGAGCACTCCTACCCAGGTTTTAGTGGGATGGGATGTGCTGTCCCTGCTGCTGGAGCTTTCGGTCACTAAGTTATAGTAGGCAGAGAATGCCCTTGTTCTGCTGTAGCGCTGGCCAATCGCAGCGCAGAGCTCACTGCCTGGGAGGTTATTTTCTCCCAGGCTGTGAGCTCTGCGATGCGATTGGCCAGCGCTACAGCAGAACAAGGGCAGACTCCGCCTACTATAACTTAGTGACCGAAGATACCGGAGGGCATAGCGGGAGAACGGAGCGGCGCCCAGGGATAATAGTAAGTGCAGTGAGATCCCCGGGCGCCGTTCTCCATGTCTGTATACTTAGTTCACAATGTTAGGATCGGTGAAAGGTCCTCTTTAAAGGGAAATTCTCTTAAATGTGCCCTGTTGGAGCCTAAAAATATTATTTTTTAGGCCACAGGAGTACGGGCCTTAAAAATTAGGCATTCACCTGACATATAAGAAATTCTGATTATGTGGCTCGAGGTACATTATGCAGTTAATGGATACAAATTTTACGTAGGCCACTGGACTACAGGCCCCAAACATTAGGCATTCACCGGACAGAAAAAAGCAAGTGATTATGTGGCCGGAGGTATATTACATGGATATCAATTTTACTGCAGGCCAGTACTAATACAGGTCAAACACATATGTTTAAAAGAACTAAAAATATAAAATTAGATTAAAAACATGGCTAATGAAATCCCCCCTCTTGAAAAAAAAACTAATGATAATAGTTGAAATTCAATAACACGTGATCGTCACTGGTGTTGAATTTCTCCAAGGCCGCAACAATTATTCATTCACCGTACAGAAAAGAACAAGTATGTGGCTGGAGGTAGATTAGACGGTCATTGGACATCAATTTTACAGCAGGCCAGTGGACTACAGGCTCCAAAAATTATGCATTCAGCGTACAGAAAAGAACAAGTAAGTATGTGGCTGGAGGTAGATTACAGGGTCATTGGATATCAATTTTACAGCAAGCCAGTGGACTACAGGCCCCAAAAATTATGTATTCAGCGTTCAGAAAAGATCAAGTGATTATGTGGCTGGAGGTCTATTAGACGGTCAATGGATACCAATTTTACTGAAGGCCAGTACAAATACAGGTCAAATACATATATTTAAAAGAACTAAAAAGATAAAATTGAATTAAAAACATGGCTAACGAAATCCCGCCTCTTAAAAAAAAAAAATAATGATAATAGTTGAAACACATGGTCGTCACAGGTGTTGAATTCCTCCGAGGCCCAAAACAGAAAGGGCCTTTTATGCCGCTGTATTTACCTAAGACAGGGACCATTATTTGTTCTGTGTGGTGGCGGATATTTGTGGGCTGTCATGAGGAAATTCAATTAAACATGGTCGTCGACTGGTCACATGTGTTAAATTCCTCCGAGATCCATGCCTCATTCATTTTTAGAAATGTGAGGTAGTCCACACTGTCGTGAGCTAGGCAAGTGCGCTTATCGGTCACAATCCCCCCTGCTGCGCTGAATGTCCTTTCAGACAGTACACTCGACGAGGTGCAAGCCAAGAGTTCCATGGCAAATTGTGCCAGCCCTGGCCACAGGTCAAGCCTGCACACCCAGTAGCCCTGGGGTTCCTCGCTTCTCAGAGCGTCAACATCGGCCGCTAACCCGATGTAGTCGGACACCTGTCGTTCTAGGCGTTCCCTGAGGCTGGATCCGGAGGGCGGCTGTTGATGGGTTGGCTGCAAGATCTATATTATATCCGAAGTGACCAACACATCTTCAAACCGCCCTCTTCTTGCATGCGCTGTTGGATTGGTATTCAAAACTGTTTCTCTGTGAGTGGAAATTCCTCTGCCAGCGCCCGCAAAAGCAGAATGCAGCATTTCTCGAAGCAAGGCCTGGAAGTGCTGCATTCTGACAGCCCTCTGTTATGCTGGTAACATGTCCGCCATTTTGTGTTTGTACCGGGGGTCTAAGTATGTTGCCACCCAGTACTGGTCCTTGCCCTTTATGCTTTTTATACAGAAGTCCCTCTTCAAACACTGGAGCATGAAGGCCCCCATTTGCACTAAACTGGAAGCAGTGGAGTGGTCTGGCTCCTGTTCATCGTCCAGGATAATGTCGTCCTCGGTCTCATCCCCCCAGCCACGGACAACACCAGGGATCCTAGAAAAGTTTAACGCATGCTCTTCTTGCTCCTCCTCCGCCCCGGCACCATCCTCCTCTGACTCCTCTTCAGACTCCTGTTGACTTGTCTCAGATGGAGTAGCCCCCCTGTGAATTCATCCAGCATTGCGACTTCCTCATCTTCCTGCTCCTGCTCCTCGACAGCTTGATCAATGACAAGAAGCAATGCACGCTCCAGAAAGAAGGCGTAATTTATGATGTCACTGATGGCCCCCTCGGCTGCGACTGACCAGTTTGGTGAGCTCATCAAATGGCCGCAGAAGTCTGCATGCGTCACGCATGAGCAGCCACTGGCGAAAACAAGCTCCCCAGAACCTGTCCTGCCGCAGAGTTTGTACAAGTAGTCGTTAACTGCATGTTTCTGCTGGAGCAGCCTATCAAGCATATACAAAGTGGAGTTTTATTGCGTTGGGCAGTCACAAATCAGACGTCTGACGGGCAGGTGGTGTCGCTGCTGAACGTCAGCAAGGCGAGCCATGGCCGTGTAAGATCTATTAAAATTGCCAGTGATTTTCCTGGCCTGCCGCAAGACGTCTTGGACCCGGGGTATTGGGCAATGAATCGTTGCACGACTAAGTTCAGGACGTGTGCCATGCACGACATGTGTGTCATTTTGCCCTGTTTCAGTGCGCTTGGCACCATTGTCGCACACCACTTTACCACCTGTCAAATTAAGCGGAGTTAGCCACTCATCGGCCTGTGACCGCAGAGCTGAAAGCAGTGCAGCACCGGTGTGGCTCTTGGCTTCCAGTCGCAACAGCCGCAGCATAGCATGGCAAAGTCTCACCTGGGACGTCGAATAGGTTCTGGGGAGCTTGGGGGGTTTGGGGGGTGCAGCAGAAGAGGCGGTAGCAGTGGAAAAGGAGGAGTCAGCTAAAGGAGGAAACGGAGGATGGAGTAGGAGGAGGAGGAGAAGAAGAGGCAGGCCTGCATGCAATCCTTGGCGCTAACACCAAATCCACATGGGAGCAATGGGTTACATGATTGACGGCCATCAAAAGGTTCACCCAGTGGGCAGTAAAAGTTATGTACCTTCACTGCCCGTGTTTGCTAGACCACGTGTCTGTGGTCAGATGTATCTTGGCACTGACACTGTGTGCCAGAGATATATTCACTTGCTGCTAAATGTGGCCATATAGCTCTGGCCTTCCGCAAGACGTCCTGGGGGTATTTGGCAACGCATCGCTGCACGACTAAGTTCAGGACATGTGCCATGCACGGCACTGGTGTCATTTTGCCCTGTTTCAGCGCGCTCAGCAGATTGGCACCGTTGTCTCACCTGGCATGTCGAATAGGTTCTGGGGAGCTTGGGGGGCTGCAGCGGAAGAGGCGGTAGCAGTGGAAAAGGAGGAGTCAGCCAAGGAGGAGACGGGGGATGGAGTAGGAGGAGGAGAAGAAGAGGCAAATCCACATGGATGCCACGGGTTGCATGCTTGACGGCTGTCAGAAGGTTCACGCCGTGGGCAGTAAAAGTTATGTACCTTCCCTGCCCGTTTTTGCTAGACCACGTGTCTGTGGTCAGATGTATCTTGGCACCGACACTGTGTGCCAGAGATACATTCACTTGCCGCTGAATGTGGCCATATAGCTCGGGGATGCCCTTCTGGGGTCCCTTTGGAGGACCTTCCATTGCGGTGTGCCAATGGCCACACATTTTCTAAAGGCCTCCGAGTCCACCAGTTTATATGGCAGTAGTTGGCGGGCTAGCAGTTCCGACAAGCCAGCGGTCCGCCATTGGGCAAGAGGGTTATCCGGCATCATCATCGCTTTACGCTCGAACATTTGGGCCGCGGAAGCCTGCCTTTTGCCAGATGAACGCGACGACGGCACAATGGAAGGTGGAGTGGAGGACAAATGGGAGGAAAGAGGAGAAGAGGCAGGACGTGTGCAGTGTCCCAGGGGGTCAGTAGTGTATGCTGGGCTTTGTAGTGCAGATTTACCCACTAACCTGGGATCCACTGTCGTCTTCAATTCTGGTCAGATACTGGAACAGGCAGGTATTTAATGTTCGTGACGCCAGTGTCAATTAAACGGTGACACGCCGTGTATAGTA
Organism: Bufo gargarizans; assembly: GCF_014858855.1. NCBI lineage: Eukaryota > Metazoa > Chordata > Amphibia > Anura > Bufonidae > Bufo > Bufo gargarizans. The sequence continues at coordinate 28,649,229 of NC_058088.1, read as the reverse complement.
ATGTAGAAGAATGAAGCAACCACGGGTTAGCCAACCAAAACGGGAACTTTTTACTGAACGTCAGTGAGAATCATACATGGACGCAGCTGGAAGCGTAGTTCCAAGGAAGACAGTTGGTTTCTATTTGAACCCAGTTGGTTCTTAGAAGTACAGACTGGCCGGTTTTAGCAATGTTCTTTACAGAGTGTTAATTACAGGAGATGCAGTACAGGCGGCTTGCACACTATTCCTGACTGGTCCTGAAACATGTGACTTTTTCTCCAAGGTCTAATGCCCTATAGCTGGCGCATCCTTGAAGCTGTCCTTATCTAGTACCTCCTCTGTTATCTTGAGTACCTCTTGCTTTATCTGATCGGCCTCTTTGGTATTCTGTGTCTTCAGGCTGTTTAGCTATGCCCTTCTGACTTCTATGCATACGGACTCAGGAGGGGAACCCTCTCTGCACTGAGTCTGGAAACTTCTCCCTTCCTGAGCTAGGCCCTAGCCTATTTATACTGAACTGGGGGCTCCCTCTGCTGGCTGTGATAAGGATTGCCGGTAACCGGCCTGACTGGCTTAAAGGGAACTACACCTTCAAATCTAGCAGTGTCGGGTAGCCTACCCGTATGCTGCACACCCCCAGACTTTAACGTGAGTAAGGCCTCGTACTCACACACATGCCTGAACCAACATAAGCTGATGCATAAGTTAAACATGGCATTATAAATATAATAAACAACTATTTCACACAAAAATATAACATTTGCAATAAATGACGCGAGAAAAAGGGGCGTCTTCTTTCGTCTTAGGCACGGCCGCTGACCTGGCACAGCGGACTTAAGGTGAACCAGGTTAGTCTATTTTTCTTGACTGAAGTATAATAAGGAACTACACAGGGTTTCCCCGTGGGTGTAGAACAGGCAAGGGCTCACGTGGAGGAGTCCATTCTTGCGCACACACGTCAAGCAGGCTATTTCTAGTAACAACTGTTCGGGAGGAGACACCACCAGCATAGTCAAAGTCTCCTAAATGGACTGGCGGACGTCCCCTGGTCATCCGGGTGGACCTTCTCAACACAGGGGTTTCCTCTTCCCTTAGCACCGAGGTAGAAGAGAGAGGAGCAACAGGAGGATCTCCATCCGTGAGACCTTGGTCAGGAACAACAGGAACAACAGGATCCACTAGAGGGGGAACTGGATCCGGGGCATCTTGAACCGGCTCTTCTGGAAGTAAAGGTACAGTAGGTGCCGGAGCGGGCACCAACAAGTTCAACCATGGTGTCAGAAGCCAATGCATGGGATCAGCATCATACCTTAGATTTCGGACAGCCTGCATAGGATCCTCGGGCTGTATCGATGACTCTGACACAGGGGGTTCAGATATAGAACTCTCGGCACTGGATCCTGGTGTCAGGCAGAGCTTTAACCGGTTTCGGTGCACAATTTCGGATCCCCTGCCCTCCTGGGTGATCTCATAAGTGTGAGTTCCAACATTTGGGATTGCAGTGACAACATAGGGACTTTGCTCCCATTTACTGTCCAGTTTACTGGTACGGCGGTTATTTTTTAACCATACCACAGCCCCTATCGTCAGGGGTTCTGCATGGGCTGCTTGGTCATAGTCTCTCTGCTGCCGGTCTCTAGCATAGTCCATACGTTCCTGAACAATAGCTTGGGCCGTATTCAATCGCCTTTGGTGTTCAGCAACCCAGTCGGTATTAGGGAATGGGTTGATGCAATCAGGTACGAGTACATCCAAGGAGTGGTCAGCAGGCAATAACCCTTGGCGCCCAAACATCAAATAAAAGGGGGTATACCCGGTGGAACAGTGTATGGTATGATTGTATGTGAACATGAGCTGTGGCAACAGATTAGGCCAATCTCCCCTGGTTTCAGGAGGCACGGTCCTCAGCATCTCTATCAAGGTCTGATTCATTTTTTCACATAATCCATTACCTTGCGGATGGTAGGCCGTCGTCCGGATCTTCTTACAGTTGTGCAGGCGGCACAGTTCATGGAACAGGTGGGACTCAAAAGCAGGACCTTGATCGGTGAGGATCTTTTCTGGACAACCGTAGGGCAGGAGGAAGTGTTTCCAGAACAGTTCGGCTGTAGTCTTGGTCGTCTGGTCTCTCACAGGCACCGCTACAACAAACTTAGTGAAATGGTCAATAATAGTCATAGCGTACACATACCCTGAGCGACTAGGCTCCAGTTTCACATGGTCGATGGCGACAAGTTCAAGAGGACGAGTACTTACAATGGGTCTCAGTGGTGCCCTCTGATCATGGTGTTCACCTTGTTTCAAGGCACAGGCTACACACTCCCGACACCACTTCTCCATGTCTTCTCTCATGCCCACCCAGTAAAACCGCTGTCGGATATTTGCCTCAGTCTTTTGGACCCCAAAGTGACCGGATTGATTGTGGTACATCTCCAACACCATACCTGCATCTCGTCGGGGTATGAGAATTTGATGCACTCGTTCGTTGGACACTGGGTCTAGGCTTCTCCGTAGCAACAGGCCCTTTTGTATGAAGAGTTGATGGCGCTGTCTCCACAGTTTGATGAGCTCAGGATCTGTACTCTTACGCCGAATCCTCTCAGGGGCTCTGCCACTGGTAATGAAGTCTAACAATTCACCCAGCACTCTACTTTCAGACTGTAGTTTCACCCACTTTTCTTCTTTGAGTTCCGGCCTACTGGAGGGTGAAGGAACTGCAGCTCCGTTACTGGTAGCCCGAGCCTGATCCTGTTGAGCAAATTTATGGTAGAAGGCCGGCATTTCTACATCTTCCCAAGCATCTCGCACATCATCAGGAGCTGTCTCTGTGGGAAGTCTGGATAAAGCATCAGCATTGTCATTAGTACGTCCAGCGCGATATTTTACAGAGAAATCATAGTTGGCGAGACGAGAGGCCCATCTTTGCTCCAAAGCCCCCAATTTAGCTGTATTTAGATGTGCCAGAGGGTTATTATCAGTGAATGCAATGAATGGGGTAGCGGCTAGATAATCTTTGAATTTTTCCGTCACTGCCCACACTAGTGCCAGGAATTCTAGTTTGAAGGAACTATAATTCTGGTCATTTTTCTCAGCTCCTTTCAGGGAGCGGCTTGCATAAGCTATCACTCTTTCTTTTCCCTCTTGAATCTGGGCTAACACAGCCCCCAGGCCCCGCTTGCTAGCATCAGTATACAGATGGAAGGGCTTGCTGTAGTCGGGATAACCTAACACGGGAGGCTCGGTCAGTTTCTTTTTTAACAACTGGAACGCTATCTCTCTCTCTTCATTCCACTCAATGAGCACTGGAGTTCTAGGACTTTTCTTGGGCTGCCCCCTCAAGAGTTCCTGGATAGGATCGGCTATTTGAGCAAAATGGGGGATGAAACGTCTATAGTAGCCGGCAAAACCAAGGAAACCCCTCACCTCTTTGACGGTAGTGGGTACCGGCCAGTTACGGACAGCCGCTAACTTATCAGGGTCAGGTTGTACGCCCTCTCCGCTTACCACATGCCCCAGGTATTTTACCGCAGGTTTGAGCAAGTGGCATTTAGATGGCTTTACCTTCAGGCCATATTTGACAAGGATTTCAAAGACCTCTGCTAAGTGTTTCAGGTGGTCTTCATATGTTTTTGAGTACACAATGACGTCATCTAGATACAGCAGCACTGTTTCGAAGTTTTTGTGACCCAAACACCGCTCCATTAGTCTCTGGAAAGTTCCTGGGGCATTACATAACCCGAACAGGCATACAATTGAATTCGAACAGGCCCATGGGAGTGGTGAAAGCAGTCTTTTCCCTATCTGCCGGGGCCATGGGTACTTGCCAGTAGCCACTGGTCAAGTCCAATGTGGAGAAATAGGCAGCGGAGCCCAGAGCAGTTAGTGACTCTTCAATGCGGGGCAGTGGGTATGCGTCTTTGTGGGTTATTTGGTTAATTTTTCTATAGTCCACGCAGAAACGGATACCACCATCCTTCTTCTTTACAAGGACCAGGGGTGCCGCCCACGGGCTACGACTGTCCCGGATTACATTAGAGTCTTTCATCTCTTGGATCATTTCTTTTACAGTCTGATATGAAGTAGGCGGTAAGGGTCGGTATCTCTCCTTGATAGGAGGATGAGAGCCAGTAGGTATGGTGTGTTGTATGGCACTAACCTCTCCATAATCAGCAGCATGTTTACTGAAGGCCTGGTGGTGCTCTTTGACAAGCCGTAGTATCCCTTCTTGTTGATGTTGGGGGGTAGTCTCGTCCCCGACATGTAGCTCTTCCCACCAGGGTACTTGTGACTGGGGCACCGGCGGACATCCGCTGACTGCAGCTGGCGGCTTTTCTGTCACTGGAAGACGGATGATGTCTTGGAAGAACACCTGAGAAAGCTGGGCAACAGGGTAATGCTTAGTAAGCGCAACAGGATGATCACTCAGGTTAATCAGACGGACAGGTACTTTACCTTGGGAGACGTTCACCAGGCACTTGGCAGCTCTCACATAAGGGTAGTTCTCCATCTGGATTGGTTCCACCAGGGCTGGATAATCTTGGCCTTGGACTCCCAGGACAGCACGACACCATAAGAGAGTTTGGGAATTAGGAGGCAAAGTCACAGGCTTATTATCACGAATCTTGGCAGTACAAATTTCTCCTTTCCCGTTAGCAAACCTCTGCTGGGCACTTAACACAGTGATAGTCTTTTGAATCACCCTCTTGGATGCAGAGGAAGCGGTGGGCAGAGTCTGGTGTAATACGGCAAGGATTTCTGCATAACAGTTTTTGAAGACATTGGTGCCTAGAATGACAGGATGTCCTCCTCTGTCGCCGGCCTGTACTACTATCACCCCCTGTTGAGGCAAGGTTACTTCTCCCACCTGCAGGGTGGGTTCCCAGTATCCATGGATCTTTACCGGTTTGCCATTGCTGGCGATAATCTCTACCCAGGATTCAGGCGGCTGGGTCAATTGGTTGGTGTCCCAGAATCTTTCAAAGGCGGGCAGCTGAATAGTAGTGACCTGAGACCCAGTATCTAATAGGGCTTCAAAGGGGACCCCGTTAATCTCTACATTGATTTTAGGATGGGATCCTACATACCGTGGCATCCAATTTGGATCTTTTGGACCTAGTGTTCTACCTCCCGAGGGGTGGTCCTCAGCCTCAGGGGTTGCCCGTTTAACTGCCAGCAAGTGGATTCTGTGTGTCCCACCTTTTTGCAGTATGTACACACGGGCCGCTTGCGATCCCTATTACGCCTCCCAGGATCCCTGGGGTGAGTCTCTTGGTATGGAGGTGGGAACGGCTTAAGGGGTGACAGGAACTCCTCTTCTGACATCATAGGTTTTTCCCATTCCTCCATTTTTCTGCACACTCTCTCTAGGCTTTTAGTGAGGTGATTTACTTGCTCTGTCAGCATGGCGATAGTATCTGTAGCTGTAGCTTGAACAGCTTGACCGGCCTCAGCTCGATTAATGATAAACGGTTTTGACCTGCAGGCTGGTAACTCAGTTGGGGTGTTCAACTCTGTAGATACTGCTGACCCCAGAATTTTTATAGCCAGTTCTTTAAAGTCCAGAAAGGTACTGTTAGGGTGTTGGGCGGACAGCATCTTTAATTGGGTCCTTATTTGCTCACTAGCCACTCCGGTAATAAATTGTTCCCTCAGGGTCTGATCCTGGTTATCAGCTTCCTTGGGATCTATCTGAATTACAGCCCCCAAAGCCTCCTGAAGTGATAGGGCATAGTCACGGAGGGACTCACCGGACTTCTGTTTCTTGCCAAAGAAGTGCATCTTTATCTCTGAGGCAGTCCTCGTTTCAAAAGTGGCCCTGAGGCGGGTGAATATCTGCTCTAGAGTACTCCGTTCCGCAGCAGGCCAGGATAATACCTCTCTGCGGGCAGCCCCCTCCAGTTGCGCTAGCAGGATTTCCATTTGCTGATCGGCATTTATGGGGTATAGTTTGAATAAGGCCAGCAACTTTTCTTTAAAGTCTCTTAGGGTATGGGCCTCTCCGTTATAGCGGGGAAACCATGGGGCCCCAAAATAGTAAGGCATGGTAAAGGGCATCATGCTGGGGGCTATAGGATGATTAGGAGCCGCGAGCTCTCCCGGATCCGGCCGCTCGGCAACTCCCGGATCTGACATGTTAGTTTAATACGAGGTGGCCGCTGGTGACTAAAGGGGCCGGAACAATCCCCTTCCCTCCGGATACAAGTTCTTACCGGTTTCGCCGGGTGTGCGCAGGCCAAATCTCGAGAGACTCCGGACTTCCTGCGACCGCGGTGACGTAGAGGAAACAGGGCAGCGGCGGTGCGATGATGAAGAGGGGCGGGCTTTTCGGTGTCCTTGAAGGGATCCGCCCACGAAGGTCCTCAGCAGCGCGGGAAACTTTACTCCAGGCGGCTGGTGGCCATCTTGATCACGATTCCCTGACAGCAAGCAGGGTGTTGAAAAGTCCAATAAATCACAGTCCACAAATACGATTTTCCCTCTGGGGGTAGCGCAACACAGTACAGCGCCTCTGATTCCTCCCAGGCACAATTTTAATCCACCGGCTTGGAAATAAAGGGTACAGTCCTCGCAATACGGTGGTGGAATAGTTAAAGCACACAGTTCACACTTCTCTGCACTTCAGAAGTATGCGGATCCTGTTCGTGACGCCAAAAAGAGCGATGCAGTGTCCCAGGGGGTCAGTAGTGTATGCTGGGCTTTGTAGTGCAGATTTACCCACTAACCTGGGATCCACTGTCGTCTTCAATTCTGGTCAGATACTGGAACAGGCAGGTATTTAATGTTCGTGACGCCAGTGTCAATTAAACGGTGACACGCCGTGTATAGTAATGTAGAAGAATGAAGCAACCACGGGTTAGCCAACCAAAACGGGAACTTTTTACTGAACGTCAGTGAGAATCATACATGGACGCAGCTGGAAGCGTAGTTCCAAGGAAGACAGTTGGTTTCTATTTGAACCCAGTTGGTTCTTAGAAGTACAGACTGGCCGGTTTTAGCAATGTTCTTTACAGAGTGTTAATTACAGGAGATGCAGTACAGGCGGCTTGCACACTATTCCTGACTGGTCCTGAAACATGTGACTTTTTCTCCAAGGTCTAATGCCCTATAGCTGGCGCATCCTTGAAGCTGTCCTTATCTAGTACCTCCTCTGTTATCTTGAGTACCTCTTGCTTTATCTGATCGGCCTCTGTGGTATTCTGTGTCTTCAGGCTGTTTAGCTATGCCCTTCTGACTTCTATGCATACGGACTCAGGAGGGGAACCCTCTCTGCACTGAGTCTGGAAACTTCTCCCTTCCTGAGCTAGGCCCTAGCCTATTTATACTGAACTGGGGGCTCCCTCTGCTGGCTGTGATAAGGATTGCCGGTAACCGGCCTGACTGGCTTAAAGGGAACTACACCTTCAAATCTAGCAGTGTCGGGTAGCCTACCCGTATGCTGCACGTGGAGCGCCAGGAGTGTGGCTTTGTGGGTTCTGATGTTGTTGCTCCCACTGGGCTTGGTGATGGTAGGCCAGGTGCCTTCTTAAGGCGGTCATTCCTAGGTGAGTGTCTGGCTTACCGCGACTTATGCGTTGACAGTACAGGCTGCAGATGGCAACACTATTGTCAGCAGTGGACATGTTAAAAAAAAGCCCACACTGCGGAGCCATGTGCCGGCGTGTTGGGAGTGCCAGATGTGACCGTGCATGGTGGATGGCTAGTTTGGTGGCCACCCAACGGCTTAGGGAGGGTGGGCAGGGACTGGTGGCCCCCCCCCCCTGTTTTCCTCCCTCCCTTTAGTTATATCTCCTCTAATGCCCGTTCCGGTTCGGCATTCAGGGGTTAATATAGGGATCTGGTGGGGAGAGTGGGCGGTCAGCCAGGAGGGCATATATGCCACTGTCCCGCCTTCCCTCTTCCTCTTTGAGTGGAAGCGCTTTGTCCCTCCCTCCCTCGTGAGTTGTTAGTGTGGTGCTTCGTTCGGATGGTGTGCTCAGAAGTGATTCTGGGGAACGGTGATGTGGGCAGAGTTCCACTCTGGAGTTTTTGAAGTCACAGCTGGCGGCTAGTTATTGCATCGTAAAGGTGTTGGAGGAAAAATGGGCGGATCCGCCCGCTGGGATACCAGCGGCTGGCGGAGAGCACGGTTCAAGGTTATGGTTTTGCCGTTTGAATAAAGCTGTGGCCGATTACCACCCAACAAAATAAAAGGTTAAAAGTTGAACGGTGTCAGTGTCATTATTGAAGGGGTTAGTTGGGGTTGGTATGTGGGGCTAGAGGAAGGCTTGGAGTTCCCCTTCCCATTCCCTATGGTGCCAACAGTCCCAGATACATTAGCAGTCTGCTTTTTGCCTCCTGTGCACTGCAAGTTCTGCCTGCTTCTCCTCCTTCTCCTCCCTATCTGATGCTCCGTCTCTCCCTCTAAACTCCCCTCTTCTTCCTCTCTTGTGGGCAAGTGACGTCCATCGACGCGTCATCATCGTCACCTTCACCACCACTGGCATAAGAGAACTCGGAGTAGGCAGCAACAGCGGGTACTGTTGTCAGACTGCTGGGTGGCGACTGTTATTACCTCCTCTTCCTGATCCGATGCCAAGAATGGCTGCGCATCGGTAAGGTCTTTGAATGGATGGGAAAAAAATTCCTCTGGACATCGCCATATGTTCGGCGAACCGCGAATGAGCAAAGTTCACAGTGAAACGACCACCGGGCGAACCGCAAGGCCATCTCTGCATATTAGTATATGTGGGTATGCGTATATGTATGGCTTGGTTATGTATATGTATATATAGGTGTGTGTACTGTATATGACGTGTGTGTATATATACAGGTCCTTCTAAAAAAATTAGCATATTGTGATAAAGTTGATTATTTTCTGTAATGTACTGATAAACATTAGACTTTCATATATTTTAGATTCATTACACACAACTGAAGTAGTTCAAGCCTTTTATTGTTTTAATATTGATGATTTTGGCATACAGCTCATGAAAACCCAAAATTCCTATCTCAAAAAATTTGCATATCATGAAAAGGTTCTCAAACGAGCTATTAACCTAATCATCTGAATCAACTAATTAACTCTAAACTCCTGCAAAAGATTCCTGATGCTTTTAAAAACTCCCAGCCTGGTTCATTACTCCAAACGGCAATCATGGGTAAGACTGCCGACCTGACTGCTGTCCAGAAGGCCATCATTGACCCCCTCAAGCAAGAGGGTAAGACACAGAAAGAAATTTCTGAAGGAATAGGCTGTTCCCAGAGTGCTGTATCAAGGCACCTCAGTGGGAAGTCTGTGGGAAGGAAAAAGTGTGGCAGAAAACGCTGCACAACGAGAAGAGGTGACCGGACCCTGAGGAAGATTGTGGAGAAGGACCGATTCCAGACCTTGGGGACCTGCGGAAGCAGTGGACTGAGTCTGGAGTAGAAACATCCAGAGCCCCCGTGTACAGGCGTGTGCAGGAAATGGGCTACAGGTGCCGCATTCCCCAGGTCAAGCCACTTTTGAACCAGAAACAGCAGCAGAAGCACCTGACCTGGGCTACAGAGAAGCAGCACTGGACTGTTGCATGTCATTCGGAAATCAAGGTGCCAGAGTCTGGAGGAAGACTGGGGAGAGGGAAATGCCAACATGCCTGAAGTCCAGTGTCAAGTCCCCACAGTCAGTGATGGTCTGGGGCCATGTCAGCTGCTGGTGTTGGTCCACTGTGTTTTATCAAGGGCAGGGTCAATGCAGCCGCTATCAGGAGATTCTGGAGCACCTCATGCTTCCATCTGCTGAAAAGCTTTATGGAGATGAAGATGTCATTTTTCAGCACGACCTGGCACCTGCTCACAGTGCCAAAACCACTGGTAAATGGTTTACTGACCATGGTATTACTGGGCTCAATTGGCCTGCCAACTCTCCTGACCTGAACCCCATAGAGAATCTGTGGGATATTGGGAAGAGAAAGTTGAGAGACGCAAGACCCAACACTCTGGATGAGCTTAAGGCCGCCATCGAAGCCTCCTGGGCCTCCATAACACCTCAGCAGTGCCACAGGCTGATTGCCTCCATGCCACGCCGCAGTGAAGCATCCTGGGCCTCCATAACACCTCAGCAGTGCCACAGGCTGATTGCCTCCATGCCACGCCGCATTGAAGCCTCCTGGGCCTCCATAACACCTCAGCAGTGCCACAGGCTGATTGCCTCCATGCCACGCCGCATTGAAGCCTCCTGGGCCTCCATAACACCTCAGCAGTGCCACAGGCTGATTGCCTCCATGCCACGCCGCATTGAAGCCTCCTGGGCCTCCATAACACCTCCGCAGTGCCACAGGCTGATTGCCTCCATGCCACGCCGCATTGCAGCCTCCTGGGCCTCCATAACACCTCAGCAGTGCCACAGGCTGATTGCCTCCATGCCACGCCGCATTGAAGCCTCCTGGGCCTCCATAACACCTCCGCAGTGCCACAGGCTGATTGCCTCCATGCCACGCCGCATTGAAGCATCCTGGGCCTCCATAACACCTCAGCAGTGCCACAGGCTGATTGCCTCCATGCCACGCCGCAGTGAAGCTGTCATTTCTGCAAAAGGATTCCCGACCAAGTATTGAGTACAGAACTGAACATCATTATTTGAAGGTTGACTTTTTTTGTATTAAAAACACTTTTCTTTTATTGGTCGGATGAAATATGCTAATTTTTTTAGATAGAAAATTTTGGGTTTTCATGAGCTGTATGCCAAAATTATCAATATTAAAACAATAAAAGGCTTGAACTACTTCAGTTGTGTGTAATGAATCTAAAATATATGAAAGTCTAATGTTTATCAGTACATTACAGAAAATAATGAACTTTATCACAATATGCTAATTTTTTTAGAAGGACCTGTATGTGTATGAAACTTGTATGCATATTCCCATATATATATATATATATATATATATATATACTGTAGATGACATCTCTAAGTACAGTTATTTACCAGGCACCACCATCCTGTGATGGAGAAGGGGCCAGTGATTTACATGGAGCGCTTAGCAGCCACAATGAAGTGCTGCTCAGCGCTCCAGGCTCCCTCCCTGAAAGGGTAAATATTAACCCTTTCATCCCCTTTTATCTACCAAGTTGCTGAGTGAGATGTGTTTGCACTCAGGGGGTAGAGCGTGCATCCAGGGTGGGTGAATGCAGCCTGAACATTGTGCTGTGTGTGGATGGTGATGCCTGTGCTTGCGTAGCCGGTGGGTGGAGCAGGAGCGGACCCATTTTGGAAGAAGGATGGTGGATGCCTGGGGATGGTGGACCGGCTCCCGTGTGTCCTGGATGTCCAGCATAGGTCAGGACCGGCGCTGGATGTCCAGGGCGTGAGGGAGCATGGCTGCCATCTTTGGGCATTTGTCGTCTTCCTTTTGGGGTAGGTCTGTCCATGCTCCGCTTGCCGGTGGCGTGGGTGTGGGCATTGTTATCTATGTGCAGCGTGGTGTTCTCTGTGTGCTCTTCCTTCCAATTTTTGGTTATTCTTTCTGGTCCCTGAAATCATTGCTTGTCTCATTTATACTTAAAGGATAACTGTTGTTTATATTTTTTTTGGGGAGTATTGGATTGTGGTGATTAATATCTCCTTGGTGGCCCTATTTCAACTTTTCACTGGGTATTCAATTACCCCTTAATTCCACATTGTTCCCTGTACTGCCTACTTTTACCTGTGCTTAAAATCAGGTTGCTAGGCAGGGTCCGTCTATGTGTTGAATGACGGAGGACACAGAAGCAGGCAGCGTGCAAGGTCAGATTCCTGACAGCCAGGGACTGTAGGTAAATGATTAAAGCCAGGTCCTCCCCAGCAGCTGATACCAGTGCCTGGGCTGTGTGCACTTCTCCCTGTCCCTGCGCTTGGCAGACGCTCCCTCACTCAGCAGACTGGGACAATGCAGAGTTGAAGCAGCGCAGAGCAGGGAAGGGAGATCTGCCGTCTGCTCAGTGTATAAATGAAAGCAACATGTGGTAAGAGGACCCCTTTGTGCTGCAGGAGATTAACCCTTTAGGGGGAGGGCTCTGGTTACTGACACTTTTTGGGGGCTATTGTTACTGGCTAGTGAGGGCAGGCGGGATTAGCCTCAGGGTGAGGGCAGTGGCAGCCATCTTAACTGAATAGTGAAATTGCAGTTTTATGCAGACTGGTGGCTAAGGGCTGAATCTTATTAAATATGGGGTAAGGCCTCTTTCACATTTGCGTTGTCCGGATCCGGCGTGTACTCCACTTGCCGGAATTACACGCCGGATCCGGAAAAACGCAAGTGAACTGAAAGCATTTGAAGACGGATCCGGCTTCAAAATGCTTTCAGTGTTACTATGGCAGCCAGGACGCTATTAAAGTCCTGGTTGCCATAGTAGTAGTGGGGAGCGGTATACTTACAGTCCGTGCGGCTCCCGGGGCGCTCCAGAATGACGTCAGAGCGCCCCATGCACATGGATGACGTGCCATGCGATCACGTGATCCATGCGCTTGGGGCGCCCTGACGTCACTCTGGAGCGCCCCGGGAGCCGCACGGACGGTAAGTATGCTGCTCCCCCACTCCCCACTACATTTTACCATGGCTGCCAGGACTTTAGCGTCCCGGCAGCCATGGTAACCATTCAGAAAAAGCTAAACGTCGGATCCGGCAATGCGCCGAAACGACGTTTAGCTTAAGGCCGGATCCGGATCAATGCCGGATCCGGATCAATGCCGGATCCGGATCAATTCAGGATTTTTGGCCGGAGCAAAAAGCGCAGCATGCTGCGGTATTTTCTCCGGCCAAAAAACGTTCCGGTCCGGAACTGAAGACATCCTGATGCATCCTGAACTGATTTCTCTCCATTCAGAATGCATTAGGATAAAACTGGTCAGGATTCTTCCGGCATAGAGCCCCGACGACGGAACTCTATGCCGGAAGAAAAGAACGCAGGTGTGAAAGAGCCCTAAGTCAGTCTAATAGTAACTGATTCTGGAATATCATGTTATTAGTAACTACATATATGAAAATTGAAATTAGGGTCTAAATGTGACAGTTATCCTTTAAAGACTTGACCTCATAAATAAAAGTAGGGCGCCCATGAAAAAAAATTCTACATATTTTATTAAGTTCTCAGCATTATATTGCAAAATTATGTCTTTTCTTGAATGATTTAGGTCACTTTTCTTCTGTTGTAACACGAAGATATATAAAAGAAGGTACAAAAAAATGACACATGTATAAATATACACTGAACATACAACGAAAAGTGCTTTTTGTAGGGTTTCTCATACTGTAGGAATCCCCTCTCCTCTCATCTGTACAGCATGTACATCATCTTTGTACAGTACAGGGAGCACTGGAGAGAGGTGACATTAACCAATGCTCAGTGAATTTTTGGAAGTCCCTGCACCTGATCACATTGAAGGATTGTAAGACTCTGTCCATACTGTATACTGCTACCGCCTCCCGGCATGCTCTCACTATCTATATATCTATCTATCATAGGAAGATCCCAGTGTATTTACAGTATGTATTGAAGCAGTTATACACCGCTCCAGAACCAATTAAGAACATTGATCGTCCTTCTACCAGTACATTTCTATTAACAAAATATGAAACAAACATAAGTGGGGAAAAAACGCACAAAAATCACAAAAACCCTTTAGATTAGATTAAATAATTTTATTGTGCTAAATAAAAAAAATTACATACAGCTGCAAGAAAAAGTATGTGAACCCTTTGGAATGATACGGATTTCTGCACAAATTGGTCATAAAATGTGATCTGATCTTCATCTAAGTCACAACAATAGACAATCACCGTCTGCTTAAACTAATAACACACAAAGAATTACATGTTACCATGTTTTTATTGAACACACCATGTAAACATTCACAGTGCAGGTGGAAAAAGTATGTGAACCCCTAGACTAATGACATCTCCAAGAGCTAATTGGAGTGAGGTGTCAGCCAACTGGTGTCAAATCAATGATATGAGATTGGAGGTGTTGGTTACAGCTGCCCTGCCCTATAAAAAACACACACCAGTTCTGGGTTTGCTTTTCACAAGAAGCATTGCCTGATGTGAATGATGCATCGCACAAAAGAGCTCTCAGAAGACCTACTATTAAGAATTGTTGACTTGCATAAAGCTGGAAAGGGTTACAAAAGTATCTGCAAAAGCCTTGCTGTTCATCAGTCCACGGTAAGACAAATTGTCTATAAATGGAGAAAGTTCAGCACTGCTGCTACTCTCCCTAGGAGTGGCCGTCCTGTAAAGATGACTGCAAGAGCACAGCGCAGACTGCTCAATGAGGTGAAGAAGAATCCTAGAGTGTCAGCTAAAGACTTATAAAAGTCTCTGGCATATGCTAACATCCCTGTTAGCGAATCCACGATACGTAAAACACTAAACAAGAATGAATTTCATGGGAGGATACCACAGAGGAAGCCACCGCTGTCCAAAAAAACCATTGCTGCACGTTTACAGTTTGCACAAGAGCACCTGGATGTTCCATAGAAGTACTGGCAAAATATTCTGTGGACAGATGAAACCAAAGTTGAGTTGTTTGGAAGAAACACACAACACTATGTGTGGAGAAAAAGAGGCACAGCACACCAACATCAAAACCTCATCCCAACTGTGAAGTATGGTGGTGAGGGCATCATGGTTTGGGGCTGCTTTGCTGCGTCAGGGCCTGGACGGATTGCTATCATCAAAGGAAAAATGAATTCCCAAGTTTATCAAGACATTTTGCAGGAGAACTTAAGGCCATCTGTCCACCAGCTGAAGCTCAACAGAAGATACACAAAAGACAACGACCCAAAGCATAGGACAATGACCCAAAGCATAGAGGTAAATCAACAACAGAATGGCTTAAACAGAAGAAAATATGCCTTCTGGAGTGGCCCAGTCAGAGTCCTGACCTCAACCCGATTGAGATGCTGTGGCATGACCTCAAGAAAGCGATTCACACCAGACATCCCAAGAATATTGCTGAACTGAAACAGTTCTGTAAAGAGCAATGGTCAAGAATTACTCCTGACCGTTGTGCACGTCTGATCTGCAACTACAGGAAACGTTTGGTTGAAGTTATTGCTGCCAAAGGAGGTTCAACCAGTTATTAAATCCAAGGGTTCACATACTTTTTCCACCTGCACTGTGACTGTTTACATGGTGTGTTCAATAAAAACATAGTGACATTTAATTCTTTGTGTGTTATTAGTTTAAGCAGACTGTGATTGTCTATTGTTGACTTAGATGAAGATCAGATCACATTTTATGACCAATTTGTGCAGAAATCCATATCATTCCAAAGGGTTCACATACTTTTTCTTGCAACTGTATCTACACACGATGTAATGAATGTTTCACAGATATGAGTTCCCCTTGTATTTCCTTATTTTCAAAGCCTCAACAACTTTCAATACATTATTTTTTATTGCATTGTAGCATATTTCTTTTTCTTTGCTGTAAATGGAAGGAGTTCCTTCGGGGGCCAGCCGTACCCACACACATTTATACAGTACCCACACACACACACACACATATATATATATATATATATATATACACACACACAAAATGAGAATATTTTGACATGGTGCTGTGGATAGAAGCACATGAAAAAGGGTTAGGGTTAAAGGGTTAGGAGGAGGTGACTTGGATTGACAGCCTGGGGAAGCGGCCGTATGCTGGATGAAGGAGTGTGAGCGCTATGTGTGAGCGGGGAGAAGTCAGAGCGCTCCAGAGGAAGGTATCAGATCGCTAATGCCTTGTTGCCTGGGATCACTGATGCTGGTATGTGTGGCTCCCCGCCGCCTGCGGCAGGTTCACTCTCTGCACCGGCATCATCATATGGCCCTTACAGTTAGTGTCTGGATGGCAGCTGCCATCGACCATCAACATATCCATGTAATCCTGCCATCCGGACATCTTCAGTGGGGGGGCACTGACAGGGGCTTCCAAGCGGTACCGGTGTTAGGGAGAGGAGCCCGGGGAGGGATGAGGGTGGGTAGCCGGTATCAGGGATGGAGTGGCTCCGTCACTGCCGGAGATAATCTGAGCTCAGACAGCGGGGAGAAGCCATCGAAATAGGGCAGCGCTCGGGTGTAGCCCCCCTTAACCCTGTAATGCCGCTACAGATCCCTCCAGTGCCAGTTAGACAGCAGAGTAGGAAGATGTGGAGGGATGTGTAGAGAAAGGTTGCGGAGGAGGGGAGGTTTATAGGTTAGTTGGATCGCTGATGTAGATACGGTATGTGTTTCAACATAAATTAGTGGTGTTGGGATATACAGTACGCAGGCTGCCAGTACAAGGATTACCAGCTGCCTGACAGCAAGCTCAAAAGCGCTAGTATATGTGAATGAAAAAGCAGATCCATGCGCCATCTGCTGTTTACAGACCATAATTGCACCCTGAAAGAGAATAAGTCACGATTTGTTTTCTGACTACTCAGGATATCGCGATTCTAGTGTGATCGCTAGCGCGGCTACATCTATACATTGGCTAGTAGCTTCTTAACACAAAGCCTTGTGCCATTGCAAAGTTTTGGTGGGTCAAGATTGCGTAGTAAAATAATTGGGGATCCGACTTTAAGTATAAGAAGATGTGGTGGTAATCCAGCCAGATCAAGTGAGTTTAGGAATTCTATTGGGAAATTGATCACCTCATTGGCATCTACTATGGTATCAATGGACTTGTATTCAGTGACCACGCCTGATAACATGGTAAGTATTTGATTGTTTATTCCATCGATATCTTCATTTTTAGCAGCAAGAATGAGCCTCTCTCACAAACAGTTAAAATTGCTATAGTTTTGTATAACTGCTGGATAAACTGCATCTAGCAGCTCTGCAACTGACGACACCAGATTACACAAATCGGAGGCCAATTTTATCTTGCCAGAAGACTCAACTAGTAACTTACCTTCTCCGATTTTGAGTAGTTTATTAGAGAAAATTAGAGCACTTTCCTCCCCCAGATGTACTCTTATGTTTTGCATTAAAGTTATCTGTTGCACATGTCTCCACAGATAAGAATGTTTTAAACATGCGTGGATCTCATCCGCTGGTGTTGACTTTGGGATGACGGGCAGAGTTTGACGAAAGTCTCCACAGAGGAGTACCAGAGCTTCTCCCATCAGGATGTCATTTCTTCTCAGATCTCTTAGAGTGACGTGAAGGGCTTCAAGAGCTTTCTTGTGAGCCATGGTGCATACATCCCATACTATTAATTTGCATGCTTTGAG
The DNA here is from genome assembly GCF_014858855.1 of Bufo gargarizans. Lineage (NCBI taxonomy): Eukaryota > Metazoa > Chordata > Amphibia > Anura > Bufonidae > Bufo > Bufo gargarizans. The sequence continues at coordinate 28,632,042 of NC_058088.1, read as the reverse complement.
CACTTATGCACAACCACTTGTCTTACTTATGTTGCAGGTAGTGATGAGCGGGAGGTGCCATATTCGATTTCGCGATATTTCGCGAATATTCGAATGAATATTCGTGTTATATTCGTCGAAATCGAATATTCGTAATTATTCCAATTATCGTGAATAATATGCGATTTATTTTTCGCGTATTGCGATTATTTATCTTGATAGTATAAGGCAACGTTCCTATGCTAATTGACTATGGCTAGGCTAATATGTGTATTTTACGAAATTTCGTGATATTGCTCTAACTTCGTCTCTTAGAATATTGCGAATATTCTAAAAGAAGAAGTTAGAGCAATATTACGAAATTTCGTAAAATACACATAGATTGTAATTTAGCTAATATAGTGCTATAATCCCTTTTTTTTCCTCTAATTTTTTTTGGCTCTTCTGAACTTAAGTTTTGTAAAATATGTACACTATTAAAAAATATTACTATAGCAGTATATTAGCTTAAATACAATCTATGTGTATTTTACGAAACTTTGTAATATTGCTCTAACTTCGTCTTTTAGAATATTACGAATATTCTAAAAGACGAAGTTAGGGCAATATTAAGAACATTTGCAAAAGTCGAAATTGCGATGCGAGTAATATAACACGAAATAATCGCATGAAGATTTTAACTTAGCACTGCTATATTCCATATTCTAGCCTAATATGGAATATAGCTGTGCTAAGTTGAAATCTTCATGCGATTATTTCGTGTTATATTACTCGCATCGCAATTTCGACTATTGCGAAATTTCGTAAAATACACATATAAATTAGATTGTAATTTAGCTAATATGGAATATAGCAGTAAGTTGAAAACGCCACTGACTGGAGCAGCCAGGAAGCCAGGAATCCAAAGGACAGGTAAGAACAACTTTAGGGAAGTGGGAAAGAAAAAAATATAATAATAAAAAAAAACAAAAAAAAAACAAATATTCGATTTCGCGAATATATAGAACGATATTCTAAATATTCGTGAAATCTCAAAATTGCGATATTCGAGAAAAAAATTTGCAATTCGAATATTCGCGCTCAACACTAGTTGCAGGTAGGATTTTCTTGCCTTGCAATGTCAAGTGGCAGTTTAAGTGCAGAACGGGCTGTCCTCCCTCCTTCCATTAACGTTGCTGCAATTCCTGAAGAGGCGCGGGCAAGAGCAAGCTCTTCCCTGAGTTCTGATTGTGGCCAGAATTAAATTAGTTAAAAATGTTTTCCCTGTTCCAGAAAAAGGATGCCACCTTGTTCTTTCGCTACCGGATCCATGATAATTTGATATGCTTTTTTTAATTATCTTTATTTAAAAGTGGCTTCTTCTCGGCAACTTAGGGTCTTGACATTATAGTTCTTTTCCCATATACTGTATGATCTGTGCAAAGCACGTCTTGTGGTTCTCGGACTGGTGCAGGCAGGCCAAATTGCATTAATGTTTTATTGATCATGGCGACACATTTATCTTCAAGACTAATCAGAGCCTTGTTGAAAATGTCGGGACAAAAGTTAATTTCTATCATGGGATTTTCCCTCTGGACTTTAGCAGGTATATCCTCACTTAGGGCCTCTTTATATTTTTCCTATAAACTGTTTGGATTGGATGGACTGCATGTAGTCAATATTATAGCATAAAAGGTTTCTGATTTGCTGTGGGAGGGAGATAAATTTGGCTTCTCGCAATGTGTTATCCCAGTGCTGATCTTCTTCCAGTAAACCCAACTTCTGACATGCCTCTCTAAATTTTTATACAAAAGGTGGTCGCGCTGCCAGGTATACGTCTCAATTCACAAGCTCAAGAGAAGCGGCAATCTTCTTTGACAAAACCAACACACTTGAGTCCCACTGGATAGTAGCCTTTTCTCAAAGCAACCTTCCTACGGAATCAAAGTTTCGGGTACATAGTGAAGGGCCACAAAGTTGAGTTAACAAAACTCTTTTATTATACTGACAATAAAATCGTGAATAACACGCCTTAAATAATCATAAAATCAAGTCCATCAAACACAATGCCCGACCTAGGTTTCGCCAATAAGGCTTCCTCAGGGGCGATCATACCACCCTTCTCTGCACACTGCATTTATATAGGGTTAATCTGCATCCCCTCCCCTTCCTTTGCAGACAACACCCGCCCTATAAATTATATTCTTTAAAACATTTTGTACATATATCATTGCACATGTTACTTATTCTTCCTTAGGACCATAAATAATCATAAAAACATACATAAATACTGAATATATCAGAACATAAAAACAGATCATATCCAATATCAGAATCCAATACAGAGGGAAAAATGCGTATAGCAGCACAACGAAAATTTAAAGTCTTATCTTGTGGTGGTGCCAGCCGTGTTGGGAGCCAGTCAGAAGTTCCCCCTTGGATGTGTCATATAGAAGAAACCGCAGCACTCTTTTGTCTTCAGTTCAGTGGAATTTATTTCACCAGCAAAAAATGCAACGTTTCGACCGTAAAGGTCTTTCTCAAGCCTTGAGAAAGACCTTTACGGTCGAAACGTCGCATTTTTTGCTGGTGAAATAAATTCCACTGAACTGAAGACAAGAGAGTGCTGCGGTTTCTTCTATATGAAGAATCCAATACAGACCCACTCCTATTCGGAGCGCTGCAACTGTTCCCAATGTTCCAAGAAACAATATCCAACACGGTCATACATCCCGCAGACACTCCTTAGTCGGTCCATTCCATACTGTTTCATTAAAATTACCTCCCTCCTATATTTCTTAATTTCATTCATAACTTCTTCCCTAGTCACATGATATCATACCACCAATAGCTAACCACTATCAGCTACACCCACTTCACACCCACTTTTTACTCAGCCAATAAGCAGAGATCCCACGCTATTCCACCAAACAGGGCTCCAAATCGAAAAATCTATATTTAAGCAAAGGGTCTGTAATGTCTTCATTTTGAATATCCATTCCACTTCTCGTCGATCTATCTGTCTCACAGGGTCGTCTCCTCTCCAGTCCAATTTCACCTTTTGCACTCCTGCAAACCACAAACCTCTCGGGTCCTTACCATGAATTTTCTTAAAATGCATCGATACACTATGACTTTCCAGTCCTTTCTTTATATTGGTAATATGCTCCTGTATCCTTGTTTTAAGTTTACGCAATGTTCTCCCTATATAAAACAATCCACCGGGGCATTTCAACAAATATACTATTCCCATATGTTCGCAGCCTATTTCCCCTTTTATTTTATATTCTTCTCCACATCCTGCTACTATCTTCTGGATGTTTCTCACTTTTTTTTTTATCATCCTCGCTGCGGTTCTGAGGAGAGGATGTGGGTCCGCACCATGTGAACTGATCCCTCTCTTTCTTTTCTATTTTTACTGGGATGTAACTCTGGACCAGAGAACTCTTCAAGTTTGGGGCCTTCCGATATATCACCTCCGGTTTACTTGGTATAACCCCCCCCCCCCCCCCAAAACAGGATAGTTTTATAAAACTGACCAATTTCTGCACAAGTGCCATCCGTGGCACTAAATTGTGTGAAAAAGGTGAATCTATAGTCTTTTTCCTTCTTTTTCTTTCCCCTTTTATAAATCATAAACCCCTCCTTCCTTCTTTTCTATACCTTCATTGGCTTTTTCTAGTTCTTCCTTCTTATACCCCTTCTCCTCAAACCGTTCTTGTATGATTTTTCTCTGTTCTTTGTAATCCCCTACATCAGTACAATTCCTATGGATCCGAGTGAACTGCCCTTTAGGGATATTCTTAATCCAAGGACGGTGGTGGCAACTAGTGGTATCTACATAGCTGTTCACATCTGTTGGTTTAAAAAAAACTTTTGGTTTTAATTTGTATAAAAATAGTCAGATCCAAAAATGTCACACTTACTGCACTAACCTCACTCGTAAAGGATAGGTTCCAATTATTCCTGTTTATCTCTTTCATGAATTTTTCTAGTCCCATATAATAAAACAATCGTCAATGAATCTGTCACGACCCCTGGTCATGGTCGTGGCTCCTTGGGAGCCGCATGCAGTTATCCGCGGTCTGGTGTTGTCGCAACCGCAGCTGGGGGCACTTAGTGGTTTGCCTCAGGTGCGGTTGCCGCGAATAACAGGCATGCGTGCGGTTGCCCTTGGCAACGTGTTTTGGTGTGCACGTCCTTCGTCTGTGTTTGTGTGCACTTCCTGGTCTGTTTGTTGTGCACGAGGTTGTATGCACTTGGACACCTCCCTTCACCTGCGGTTGTCCGCGGCAACGTCTGGTGTTGTGCATGTGGTGGCAGGGTCTCTGCCTGCTGGTTGTTCTGCAGGACACGGTGGCCACGCATGCCGTTGCCAGCGGTGACAGGTGAGTGAGTGTGTGTGCTATTCCCCTTTAAGTTGGTGTTTTCCCTTCTGTGGTGTAGGAAGGGTTAACTCCCTTCCCAGTGGGTGTGGTTGACTGGTGGGTGTGGCCTTTTGGCCTATATAGCTTGAGTCTCTTGCAGGCTTCAGTAGGTTGCTCTCAGCCATGCTGGCTGGAGCAGCCTCCTGTCTCCTCCATCTGCCTGGTGAGGACCATCCTTCTGGTCATAAAACCTTGTTAGTAAAACCTTTGTTACCTTGTCTGATATGTTTATGTGTATGTGGTTGCTGGCTTGTTGCACCTTATGGTTCCCTGGTTCCCTGTGTGATGTATGGTGTGTGCTGTTGTCTTCTCTGTTGTTGTAGACAGACAGCACTTTTGCATGGGTTCCGGGCGGTGTGTTTGTGGCAGGTAGGTGAGGTTGAAGTTCCACATACCTGCCACTGCCATAAGTGGTATTGGATTCCCTTTATTTCCAGCTTGGCCTTTCTAGGCTCCTGTTCCTCCGTGTTCTGGAGGAACAGGTAGTCTATCCAGCTCCTAGCCTAGGGACCTGCGGAGGGATAGTAGGGACCCGAGGTTCCTGCGCATGGGTCCTCCTACCCTAAAGGTCGGCCCATGCAGGTTAGGAGTTAGGGTCAGATCAGGGAGACTTTAGGAGGTGACCTGCTCCCTGATCCTGTGGTCTTGCAGCGACCAAACATCTCCGGGTACCGCACGGCTGGGGGTTTCCCCCACCGCCAGTCGTGACAGAATCTCTTCCACAATTTTAATGTCCCTCCTTCCTGTTGTTTCTCTAGAAGTAGCTGACTTTTTTTCTTCCTCCCAAGATGACATATACAAATTTGCGAAACTTGGGGCACACTTCACCCCCATCGCTGTGCCAGACTGCTGGAGGTAGAATTCACTTTGGAACCAAAAATAATTATTCTTTAGGCAAAATTCAAGACACTGATAAATAAATGCGCCTTGCGTCTCTAGCATGTTAGTAAGTATCCTTATCCAAATTTTTCTTTATTACTTCCAGCCCTAAATTAATTGGAATATTCGTGTACAGGGACGTTACATCTGCAGTGGCTAACCATATATCTC